>NW_005187537.1:1792633-1801364 GCF_000239375.1 Pundamilia nyererei | reverse complement strand
TTCCGGTTAGTGTGGAGGTCACGTGTATCCGGTTACTGTGGAGCTCCACAGTGGCTGCAGCCAGACCCTTCTCCCAGAGGTAACATCATAGCGACCATTGGACTTGATAACGTTATAATAGTGAACGAGTGTTTCTGTGCCCGGCCAATGAAAACGTGTAGAAGCGATGCTGCAACCAGAAGCACTCCAGCTTCGGACGGAGGGACGCGATGAACAGCAGGAGCGGAGACTCAGTGAGTCCGAGGATGGAAACAACCCGTTCAGCTTCACGCCGCAGATCATCCGCCTGCACAAGGACCACGAGCTGTTTGAGGTAACCAAGCACCAAGAAACCGAGCAGAAAAGCAGGCAGCTGCTCGTTCTGCTAACGGCTGTAACGTGCAGATGAATGCTGTTTGCAGGACGGGGACATTCACAGACACATGTACCTGCAGGACCTGTACATCTCGGAGGCAGAAGACAAGCCAGCACTCAGGTGAGGGAGGCAGGAGATATAAGTGCTTGCTATCTATCTATCTATCTATCTATCTATCTATCTATCTATCTATCTATCTATCTATCTATCTATCTATCTATCTAGCTAGCTAGCTATGAGCATGGGTCACCTTTAAACAGCACATAATTTACATTTGCCAATGCATGGGTTAACACACTCATCCTTTAAAATGTCTCCTGAAACAGTAAAAGCTTTCATCATGGCTCTCCTGCAGGTGAACATGCTAGGATCTCATCCTGGATCTCTCTCTCATCCCCTAAGCTTGCACCACAAAGTCAGATTTGTAATGGGATATGATGAGAAGTACAAGTAAAAACAAATGCAACTACAATCAAGACTAGGAAGGTTTTTGTCCGTTATTTGCGAGTCTCTGTAAAAATCTGTTGCTCAGAGAGAAATCTGCCATAGATTGACGAAACACTAAGTGAGATAAGGGTTAATGAAACAAAAAGGAAAATACAGGAGCCAGAAGACTTGCATAACTGACTTTTAACATCCTTTTACATATTTATTTCATCCTAAATTCCTGTGAGCATGACTCATCTATGGAAAGTCCTTTCTAGTGCTGAAAAAAAAAAAACTACCTGTAAATAAAGATTTGGGGTTATTATCTCACAATTTTGAGTCACCAACTCAAAAGTCTGAGAAAAGAATTCAAAATTTGACTTCATAATTTGAAATTTTGAGACAATAACCTGAAAATTTTGACTTATGGATCACCAAAAATGTTTGGTTTTTTCAGTGGCAGAAACAGGCTTCCATATTAACCTGCCCCACATACTATTTGTCCTTTGGTGTCTTAATGTCCATCCAGGTAAGGAAATCCCATGAAGTTGATTCCGTTCATGTGGATGTTATAATCACTATATTTGCACAATGACAAAAAAAATAACACATTAATCCCACATTTCATTTTTGGGATTTTGGGAAGCTGATTACTTGTAAATAAAATAAGTGATCATATTTAGAAATAAAACGAGTCAAATAAGATGATTGCAACAGTAGTAGATTATGCACTTGGACATATTTAATTGAGAAATGCTAAAAATATTCAGTAAAATGACAAATTTGCCCCAGAAGGGATCATTATTTAGCAACCGTGTTGGATTTTCTACTTGACTGATGACTTGTAATCTCAGTGTTGGTCAGACTGTTGATAACCTTCCTCCTCCTCTTGTCTTGTGTCAGCGTGTCCGAGTTTGCCTGTCACATCTCAGGCTGCAGTGCGGTCTTCAGTGCTCTGGAGGAGTACGAGCACCACTACAACGCCCTGCACAGGCACGTGTGCTGCTCATGCCGCCGCTCCTTGCCGAGCGCCCGGCTCTTGGACATTCACATTCAGGAGTGGCATGACTCTCTCTTTACTATCCTTGCCCAGAAACAGGACATGGTAAGTCGGTGTCAAATAGAGCTCTGCTGTTAGGAGATATTTTTATTTTTTTTATTTTTTTGAAGCACAGTGACATTTTCTTCACATTTTTCAGTACCAGTGTTTGGTGGAAGGCTGTGGACAGACGTTCAGGACTAATAAACACAGGAAGGACCATTTAATAAGAATTCACAAGTATCCTCCAGACTTCAGATTCGATAAAACCAAAAAGGAACGAGGGTAAGGCTGTGTTTTGTCCACTAGATGGTAGCAAAATGTCAAATTATGACTTTTAGTCAATCTCCTTATTGCCTTATCTACTCTTTATATTCTTACATTACACTCTACATGTCTCTTTTATTATTTATTTAGTGACATGATAAGATCAGACACATTATAGCATAAGATTTTTTTGCTTCTTTATTGATGCTGATGTGTAAAATTTGTATTTTTGTATTATTTTTCTAACTCTGTGAAAGGCGCAGTTTAAAATAGCATCACTTTAATATGTTTGCCTTATGCGTATTTTAAATATTGTATCTTTGTTAATAGAAGACGAGAGACAAAAAGAAGGGAGCAGAAAGACGCAGCCATGGAGGTGGTGGATGATGTGTGTGAGTCTGAGGGTGTCTGTGAGGTTATGTGTAACTCTCCGTCCGACGAACCCGAGGGAGGGGAATCCATGGAGACACACGAGTGTGAGGAAAAAGCCTCTACCGAGGACGTTCTTGCTGCAGCCCAGGACACTGAGAGCACAGCGCCACGAAAGCCTCAGTATTCCTATAGGTTAGCCTTCAAATCTGTATGTGTTAAAACTAAATCAGCCATTTTTAAGAAATTTGCAATTTAAAAAAATCCAGAATATTATATAAGTTAAATATGTGTAAAGTACTGATTACAGCACATGTGTACTACAGTTTTTTAGCATTTAAAACTAAGCAATCTGAGGCCCAGAATTGAGCAGCTGTGCTCTTTTCTCTCAGGATCCCCAACACTGTGTGTTTTGGTCACGGTTCGGTCCGAGGCTTTAGAGGACGGCGAGGAAGGAGGAAGTGAAGCATCAAAGTCAAGGCTGCTATTTTCTGGCTTTTCAGATTTACAGCTTTATAACCTTTGTACAGAATACCTTCACAGTCATAGATGTTTTTAACCTGAAATAAAAAAGTTTTATTTTGCAAAAATTGCAAGTTTCCTTTTTTTATTGTTGTGTTTTTTGTTTGTTTGTTTGTTTTGTGGTAAATGAACTGCATTCATGTGGTGCTGTTCTGGTGTTGCTGATCCCTCAGAGCAGTGCTGCATTTACACAACAACCAGCACTTACCCATTCACAATTTGACTGGAAAAACTGAAAAGGCATTTATTAGAGTTTTATATATATATAAAAAAAGGATGCAGTAATACTTAACTGCTGTGTTTTCAATATAAAAAAGCAGGTTTTTGGAGCCCACTTTAAATTTTGTGTTAGGAGAAACAAAAGAGAATGTCAGGGATTTTCATAATAAACTTTAATAATTGTACAAAACATCTTCCACTTGTGAAATATAAAATACACTGTACCTTAATAGCTCATGTAAGTTGGTCTGCCGCGTTCAACACTTGGAGTGTTTGCAAAACTACACGAGGAGTTATCTACATTTAGTAATGAAGCTGATCTCGAGAGCTCTTCTGACACCTGTGCAAAAACATTCTCCTTTTGAGGTAAGGGCTCGAGTAAAGCAGGTTTATTGTATTTATGAAATGAGCACAGTTGTTAACGAGCTGGAAACTGTTGCTTAAATCTTATTGTTACAGTAAATTAACCTTTAAAGATCTTCTGGTTCTCACTCCAGTTAATGTAAAGCACTGAAGAACTAAGGCACAAAAGATGTAACGTGTAGAAACTACATTCTTTAAATATGTATGTTTTTGTTTTGTTGAAGAGGAAAGGCCTTTAAAGTCTTTTTAGAGTTTTACAGCATCAGGAGCTCACCTCAGGAAGTTATTAAAGGATAACTTTAATTTTCTATATTTCCATTTTAAGTTCAGAGACCCTATTAAAACACCAAATCCACAGATTCTCAACCATCACTTTCGCATCTTTGCAACATTAAAGTGTCAAAGTGATTCCCCTTATTTGTGAAGCTGTTTCTAAATGAGCGGTTATGCCCATTAAAAAAACCCGAATTAATCTACCATACGTTTCTTTTTGGATAACATTCGAGCTCTGTGGCATACATGAATAAGATAAATCAGAAATGACTATCAGAAAAATATAGAAAGTCAGCAAAACTGTCATTTAAATATTTTTGCTATAAATTAAAACTCTCCTTGAAGAGGTGGGACATTTCAAAGCATTTAAAATAGAAAGAATTAACAAGCCGTTGTCTTTCAGTGCGTCATACAAGTTTTTGCTTTCAGCTCAAAGCAACAGGCTCTGAAAAAAATCGTCTTCTGTGGTCTTCTCTTACTACAGTAAAATTACTGGAACTGAAGCATACCTGAGCTGGGACAGAAAACCTCGCTGTTCAGGTGAAGTTTGAAAACTGAATCTGAAAATGAGCCACTGCAAAATTAATTTACCATGGAGTAAACTTAACATAAGTGTTTACTGAAAATAAAAAAGGCAATCAACTGTTTTGTTTTTGTTCCTGGAAATAATGAACAGCTTTAAAATGAAGCGAGACTGTTATGTTAACATATCCCTGCTGTGGGTTATTATATTATTCTTTCCCCATTAGCTCTTTAACGAAAAACATTTCATTCAATATGAGATTTCAGACAGATTATTTCATAAGAATATTTTTGCTGGATAAAGCTAAGGCAGTTTCCCCAACGAAGCAGCTTAAAAGTTAGTATGAGTTAGGACAAGTAGTACATCCCATATGGTCCACTGAATAGTCCTGGTACGGGTAAGGCAGGCCGAGGTCCGTTCAGGGCCCCGTATAGCGCCGGGGCGCCTATTGGTGCGCTCAAGGGGAAAGGAAAGGCGAAGGCCGGGAGCAACGGCTTCGTGGCCAGCTTTAGTTTCTCCAGCTCGGCCTCCTGCAGTCTCTTGGCCTTGGCCCTGCGGTTCTGAAACCAGATCTTGACCTGAGTCTCTGTGAGGCCGAGGGAGCTGGAGAATTCCGCTCTCTCCGCGATGGAGAGGTACTGTTTCTGTCGGAACTTCCTCTCCAGAGAAAGAAGCTGAGAGGTTGTAAAGGGAGTTCTGGGTTTCCTGTTGTTCTTGTGTTTCCGTAGGTTGCACGGGCTGGGGCTGGGAAGTCCTGGAAATATAATTAAGAAGTTATCTACACTGCTAGAACTTCGGCGATCGATTTAATAGCATAACTAGTGATTGTTTGAAGTTAAATTTTTGATTGCGCATAGACTATAATCTTGAAGATCACGAAAATATCAAACACAAGCTTATATTCTATATCCTATATATATATGTCCTAACTATTCTACAGTCAGTGCACCTTTGCCGTTATTTACTCTTTGGAGGAAAGTTCAAGCTCCCTCTCACTGTTGGCTCTTAATAGTTTTATTACAGACAATTATAATATTTTATACAATCGTTTAGCAGTCATTTTGTTTATGCTTCTTTGCCTATACAAGTTGTTGACGTTTTTGTTTTAACTATCGCACAAAATGTCGCAATAGCGCATTCTACACTCACTTGGAGGGGATGCGCAAGGCGCCTGCAACCAGGAGCTCTTCTCCTTGTCGCTGAGGTCCACCGCCTCCGCTTTAGACCGATAAAATCCTCTCTGTGACGCACAATCTGCGTCCTCTATCCGGACGCAACCCGAGCCAGGCTCTGAGTCTTGGAGGCTTCTGCACGGCGTCCTGTCTGATATGAGTGATTCCACACTGAAAGGCAGATCTGAACTTTTGGTTTTACACCTTCTAACAGGTGACAGGTCCAGCTCATCAGTTCCAATTCCATCAGCGGCTCTATCCTCCGGCGAAGTCTCCCCGGGAGCAGCCACGGGCGGTGATCCTTGCGCAGGATTCATTACGCACGACTGCGGTGCCATACAACTAATTTTCCTGCCGCTCTCTCCGACACTGTTTATGTTTTCGTGGCTTCTCTTGAGGAGATAAGTGCTAGTGCAGATGTTCCTCCGATGACGCTACAGCTGTGTGTTTTTCAGGCTTTTACGCACAGACTTGTCTCTCCGTTAGCGCAGTGCCACAAGTTCCCCTTCCATCTTGCCGCCTGCCTATCAGTCTTTAGATGTTTCCACGTGACCGGGCTAAAGCGGTTTCTGATAGGCCGAATTTGTAAAGACAGTGTTGCGGTCCATTTTATATGCTGTGGTTTCTGACAGATATAAACCTCTCGTCAGTGGCACAGCTCGAGTTATTCTATGTAAGGTAGGACAGATGTGCAGTTCCTACCTTTTAAACACTCTTTGCTGGAATCCAAATTAAAATCTGCACTGGTTAATATTTTTATTTAGAGTTTATCAATTCACCCATGCTTGCCCTCTTCAGTTCTTACAGAGCATTTTAGTGTTTTTAATTTTCTGCTTTACAATCCCAACTTTGCGTAAATAGTCAAATATTCCCTTTCTGAATTGGTAGACAACAAAACAGAACCAGAAAATGGGTTGAGCATACAAAGACATCAGGTGGACACAAACGGACTCTAAATGAGTGCTAAGATTTGGTGCGTGCCTTCTGGGTGTGTATATAGTGTATTTCTTTGTTTATAAAAATATTTACCATGTGGTGCTGTGATTGTGTCATAAATCCATTCACAGTTTAATAGATGTAAACCTCACCAGATATATGTCACACAAATTCTTCTCTTTGGGTCCCTTCTGGGAAGTTGTACCGGAGAATGTGTTGACAGTAGTTTTTCACCAGGTTTCATTAAAGCAGTAAGGCAATCCAGGCAGCGATTTACAGCACTCTTTATATTCCAAAGAGTTATTATCACTGTAAATTTCTATCTTGTGGCCTGTAATCAAATTGTCCATGGCCATATTTCAGCCTATTGTGTTCATTGTCTGTAATCCCTTTGAGAGACAGTAAAGGGCCCATTCAAGCAGCCCATCCAAATTGGCCATGTTCTGCAGCTCTTCAAATCAAGTCAAATCATTTTCAGTGAAACTCTATATGTGAGCGTTCTTCTCTCTTATGGGAACTGCTGCTGGGCCTGCAGCGGCAGCGCACTGACTGAATGACTGTCTGTAGGACAATTGGTTAAATGGAGTTAACTGTTTCTCTCCCTGAGGTATGTCCCTGCTTTGATCCTGCTGCGCCTGGCGCCTGTCTGCTCTCCCGCCCCCTCTCCCCCTCTGTGTGACAGTGATAGATCGCTGGGTAACCATACAAGCTTTCAATGACTGTAATTTAGTGCGACATTACATTCTCCTCTAGTAACTGTGAATATTACCACTCTCACTCTCCGCCTGTTTGAAAGGAGACGCTGGGCTGTCTGTAGTGTTGTTGTTTCTCCTCTATTGTTTTGTAATGAATGAGTAAATATTTAAATAAAAAAAGTTTCCTGCTTCTCTAAGAATGGCACACACATGCCACAAGAGTCAACCAAACATTTTGATGTTGAGAAATTAAAATCTATCTATAGGACAGCTGCAGCTTGTTTTCACATAGTCTGGTGTTTAATTAATAATGACTTTTCAGCATGTTTGGAAAAAGTAGATCACTTCTAAGCAATCTTTCATTATACTGTGATCAGCAAACACTGGTGCGGGTTTATCCATTGCTTTTCCCCTTTGGAATCAGCTCTTATGTGTTTTCCTGATATTTTATGCCAATCCATTCATCCTGTAGGTTATAAGATTATTAACTATTTACATGTAAAGTCAAAAAATGTCAAACTGACTTTCTTTCTTTACCCAACTCCAAGTCCTGCTTATTTAACTCAGTGGAGAACTGTGTAAAGAGTTAATTGTGGTTTTGTAAAAGAGTTTGAAACCTTTCGAACCAAGCATGTCGAAGCAGGCTTTATATATTTCATTCTTTAAATCTTTCCCTTTCATCTGAGTTGGCAGCGCTCGCAGCTATCCTAAGCAAACTTTTGGGGAGGGGGCTAGAGTCATGTGGGATAAACATTTATGAAACGCGCAGTGGGGAACTTGTGGTGGTGAAAGTGTATCGTCTTTAAAGGGGACGAGAGAGGCCTGTCTGCGGAAGCATAACAGAACATTATTGTGTGTCTGAGTGGACCTGCCAAAGCTGGTATGTCAAAATGTCAGTGGATGGAAGATCACAAACTCTTCTTTCCCTGCTTACATTCACAAGGAGTTGCACTCTGTCTTGTTTTCTTGAAATAAACTGTGGTCATTCATTTTGTTAAAGTTACTTGTTAAGCACTAGTTACCACTTGCAGCACTCAGAGTCAAAATTTGAATGACTGACATGGGTATTGCATCAGTTACTGAAACAATAATGTTGACAGGCACAGGCTTTCTTGGCTCCAGCTCAGTTTTACTCAGGCCCAATCATGCCAGTCAGCCAAGAGGATGTGCAGGGCCCGAGGTCTTCCTCTGATGTGCCTCGTTATCTGATCAGCAGTCGAGAGCAACTGCAACAACATGTCAGCCTAAATTAGTTTTCTCATCTTTGCAACTGTCAGCACATAGTGTGTTAAGAGCTGCTACTCTTAACCCAAGGTCAAGTGTAACCTATTGAGCAAAACTGTGATGAAGGACACAGATTTGACCCTTACAAGAGACTAATATCCAGGCAAAGTTGAGCCAGGAAAACCAGACAGGAGGTGATTATAGCCACGATGAAAGCTTCAACTTCAGTTTCCATCCACAACTTTTTGAGCAACAAGTGAAGTTTGGAAAGCAAGTATAACACACACACACACACACACACACACACACACACACACACACACACACACACACACACACACACACACA
>NW_005187537.1:1765190-1792613 GCF_000239375.1 Pundamilia nyererei | reverse complement strand
CACACACACACACACACACACACACACACACACACACACACACACACACACACACACACACATAGCAGTCCTAAATCTTTTTTCCTTTTCTTTTCCAATTTATGTTGTGATGACATATGTAATTGCGGGCTGGATGATGTTCACAGGCTTTTTAATGAACAAAGCTTTATTTATATATCACACGCGAGTTGGAGGGAAGTGGCAAGTGTACAAAATGCTGGACCTTGATGTCAAGGACTGGGGTTTGATTACAGAACCCAATGTGTTTGTATGTTTAGGCTACAAATCACAATCTTAAATGCTTTGAGTGCCAACATGTGATGAGTATGAGGTTTGATAGTGGGGCTTAGTAACGCATCTCTTCATCATGTAGGTCATCCAGGTCATGATAGTTTAAGGAACTTGAAAAAAAAAAGCAGCTGGATGTTTCACTTCTCATCCGAGAAGCTTCTTCAGTTCAGAACTTCTTTCCAAGCTCCTTATTTCTCCATAATCCGAAATGCATTTGCTGCTGTAATTTAGTGGTTGATAAATATGATTTATAAGAGGCACAGTGGAGAAGTTCATGCAGTTCAAACTCAACGTACTTGCATGAATGAAACTGAGGTTGCTTGTTTAAAGCATTATCTTACTAATTAATTTCTTAAGTAGTACATACTCAGGACTCATGTGCCAGATGATGCTTGAAGCTTTTGTAATTACCCGATGGATTATTGATTGATTAAGCACTTTTCATTTATTCTCAATAATGTTAGCATGGCTCGGCTGTCAGGGGAAAGTGTTGACAGGCGAGCGGTGAGCGGTTCATTGTGCCCCTGTGTGTTTTGTGTGTGGGATGTTGGGTTTGGTGACAGGAAGGCGAGTCCCACATGGTGTCTGACAGGGATGAGCAGAAGCCTTTGGCTGATGTGGACGTGGTGCCAGGTGCTAACAGGTGAACACAGAGATAGAGTTGCTGTATTGTTGCAGTTTGGGAGAAATGGAGGGGTGTATAGGGAACCGGACACCTTCTATGGGCCTGGAACGAGCCAGGGGTTACAGAGTGAGCTCAGGGATGGCGCTGAGAGCAGGAGGGGGGACTCAGATGGCAGCTTGCACTCAGGGATGATAATGACAAAGATGATGATGTTGGAAAATGACCCACTAACAGATGCTTGGGATGTCAGATTATGGTATTGTTTGGCTATGATGGCAGATATAGGCATGATTAGTGTTAGGGTGCAGCACAGAAGCAATAGGAAGACTAATAGTAGCAAGGGAAACCTGACCAAAACAGACAACCAGAGGTACATTTTCGTAAATTCAGTGTCTTAAAATACAGAGAAAAACAATTAAACTACTAAAGAGGTGCCTGAGAGAAGTATTTCACAGAGGGACACAGAGGGCCTTCTATGTTCTCATAGTAATTTGAGCCGTTTTGGGGTAAAGTGAGTGGTTGTTACCACAGAATACGATCCGCTATGATCCTGTACATTGCAAGTCTTTATGTAGTCTTAAGACCTTGCAAATGTGTCTGCCTCAGCATCAGTTTCCTCTTTCCTCCTCACTGCAGAGTGAAGTCAGACCACAACACAATGGGAGACAATAGCGAAGACAGCTGGCCTAGGCTTTCTGGAAAATGAAAATAGTGCACCAATTTGTGTAAAAGTGCCGCTGACGATTTGTAAATTCGGCCAAAGACTTCCAACAATATTCTTCCAAAAACCGCTGACGTGATGGCAGCTGCAGTGCAACATGCTGTGACCACTTAAACTGCGATAAATCACACAGCAGCACCTGTTGAGAGATGGGCAGCCTACTGAGACATTCAGCAGGAAAAATGTCCCATAATCTGCCAAATACAATGCGTTTTTTTTCCACCAATTTAATTGTGCACAATAAACAAAACAAAACAAAAACCATGCAGTGGTTTAGTTAAATGTTTAGCAGTACTGGTAAACTATTTTGTCACTTTTGGGCACTGCTAAGCCAGCTGTTCCCAAGTCTTTGTACTGACTAAATACATGGATTTTCCACAATATCTAAATATTCCTTTAATAGATTACAACTGTGTAGCAAAGATGGTATTTTTTCAAATATTAGATGCCATTTTCCTTCTTTGTAAATGTAAATCTTAATTCTAAAAATAGCCAACAAATTTTTATTTGGTGTACTAACCTTTAGTCAAACTGAGATGTAAAAATTTGTGTAGTTTAAATGGCTGTTTAGTCAAATAACAAATGATTTGACAGAATGTTTCAGTGTTGTTGTTTGGCTTATTTATATCAGTATTGACCTCAGAGTTGACACGGCATGGCTTGCATAAACTAAAATTTGAGAACTAAGGACAAAGTAGAAAATCCTGTCAGATTTTGATCCACCACGCAACACCATCTGGAAAGCATCTGATTGGCAACACCTTCATTTTTCAGGATGACAGTGATCCTAAACACACTACGAGTGCAGTAAAAGCACACGTGGATAGACACACACATATTAACTTTGTCTTCCCAGAACCCGACCGTCAATATTACTGAAGCAGTGTGGGATCATCTTGATAGAAAACGGAACAAAACGCAGACAAATCCACCCAAAAATGAGCTTTGGATGTAGTTCAAGAAGCCTGGAGAACTATTCCTGATGACTACTCAAAGAAATGACTAGAAAGCTTGTCTAAGAGAGTTCTAGCTGTGCTGAAGAATAAAGGTGGTCAACCAAATATTGACTGTTAGAATTGTTTAAAACTCTGTATTTGCTTTATATGATTTGGATTAGGGGTGGCTCAAGACTTTTGCACAGCACTGTATATATTTTGATTATGAGAGTAAATGATTACATTTCAAAATTCAGGTGAAATGTGATGCTAGCCATTACTCGGGGCCTCTTTTGTGCCATTTGCTCTCTCTGTCTGGTCACGTGTGTGCCTCTCTAACTTTAAGAAAAATGCCACTACTGTACTTCAGCATTCTCCTGCCAGTACAGATCACACATAAAAATATAGTTTAGTTAAAAGTTATTTAGTGCACTAACTGGAATTTGAGTGTGTGTTTGTGATCTCAGTGCAGTGACAGCCTGAACAAATAAGCCAAGCTGATTCTTCTGAGATTACAATAGAGTCCACGTCGTCTCATGAAGCTCTGAAAGGGATGGGAGGGCACAGCGGAGGCCCCTGAATCAACAACCATTAAATTCTCCCTTCGCAAGTATGAGGGGAGTCTTTAGAGTTGCGGCCGTGCTTTAAACTAACAAAACTCAAGGGCATAGACAAATAGCAGTAAATACAGATGCCTATTTTACCTGCGCCCTTTAGGTTGGATGCTCGGTGAAAGAGGCAGATTAGCTGACAGCAGGATAAATGTGGGGAGTGAAGAGTGGGATGAAGTAGATGAAGGAGAAGATGAAAGCTTTGTTGTGCTGATGCTTAATGAGCTGGAAAACACAATTGAACTTCTCTGACTGTGGAAATTGCTGTGAGGGCATCGTAAATTAGCGCCAGTGTGGGAGCTAGCCTGCTGACAGAAAAGGGGCTTTGTGTGGTGAAGGCTTCTTCACAGGACCGCAGCCGCTGGGATCTTCACAGCGGTATCATAGCTCGATCTGTCACAGGGCAAGGAAATTCAGCCTTTCAGAGCTGTTTGGTAGCCCTGTTGTCTCATGCATTTACCAATGTAGCTGTTTTTCTTACTCCACTGTCCCACCTGTTGATCTGCATTTTCCAAATAAACCTACTCACCTCTAGTCTGCTGCACCCCGGCTCTCTTTCTCCCGCCACCTGTGGATTATTATTCTATAAACAGCAAGGCAAGAAAAAGTTAGGACGTAGTGGATAATGGCAAAAGCGAGCAAAAAGGAGATGGGTCTAATTCTTCTCTGATATTTGGTGAACTCCAAAGGATGACTCTTCATTCTGGCTTTGCAAGCTTGGCACATGCCTTCTGTTACTAAGTGGCTTCATATTGAAAGACTCTGCGGCCACTATTCTCTCTCCCACTGGGTGCCAGCCTCTCTGCCCTGGCAGCTGCTGGGCTTTAGAATAGACCCATAGTTTCCCCTCTGCAGGTGAGCTGCACAGCCAAAACAGGGCCCCTCAAAGGCCTTTTCAGAGCCTCAATAGGAAACTGACTTGGGGAAAGAGGAACGGGCACACAATGGCCGCCTTCTCTGGACACAGAGAAGATGGAGATGAGCTATTGGGGTGCTGCTTTAGTGTTGCTTATAGCCATGTCGAGGAGAGGTGATGAGAGAAGAGAGGCTGGGATGAGTCCCCTCTTTTTAAGTTTCTGAAGGCGTGGTTCTTTCCCCGCAGCTTTGCCACCGCCGTGCAGGGATGCCCTGCCATCCCGTGTCTCCTATGTAATTGCTGTTCTTTTGAAGTTTGATGAAACTGAATGTTTTTTCCATGTCCTGGGGTGATGGAGGTGACACTCCTATGCGCACCTCCCCTCTCTTAACCCCCTTCCTCCCCTTCAGTCCTGTCCCAGAGCACTGTGGACTCCCTTTTGCCAAGGGCAAAGCAGACAAGAAAGAATGTGCCTCCCTCCTCTCACTTGCACCTCCTTTTCATAGTTTGCTCTCTAACTTTTATTAGCAACAGCTTTCACTGACATATGAAAAGTTGGCGATGGTGAGAAGTGGACTGAGCGTTTAAAAGCAAAGGGCTAAACAGGAGCACTAAAGGAGAGGAGAAGACCATGCAAAAAATCCAATAAACAAGCAACAAATAAGATCTCTTAGGCTAATTTTTTGATCTCACAGAGCTCTCTTTTTTGCCTAGATCGCATTGCCTCTCTATGAATCTGTGCAAAGTACTCAGTTTCATTACAGGCTTTCCTTTAGAATAATTCATGATTACAAGCAGTAAGATTAAGTAAGTAGGCAGATTTAGATACATTTATTGTTATTTTAATAATGCCAATAACACAAACTTGTAGTCCAAATTAAGGAAATATTTCTACAGCATCATCTTTTGCTATTGTTTACATTTCACATGAGATTTTAAACACGCCGCAGTCTGAAGCCTTTAACTGTCTAATGTAATTACGTTGGTTAAGAAGATGCTATCAGTCCCTGTCTCATTTTACTCTCTTGTTTTCCTCTTTCTCCCTCCTTCCTTCTCCTCCTCTAATCAGTTCCACTCTGTTATTGCTGGCCCCGGGCTGTTTGACTCTACACTAAACTGCTGGGATTTTTTTTTCCTTCTGAAGTTAGTTGACCACTTTTGAAAGGTTAAGCAGTGAATGGGGGCGTGATCATGGCACTGCAGAGGGCCAACCACACTGACAGAGACAGGCTGTGACCACGGCCTTGGAAGGCATTAAATGCTATGACATCCAGGACAGACAGTTCAGTGTAAGTTCTGAAGAAAGACACACTAATGAATGCACCATACTTCATGTAGCATTTACTTGGCGTTTTTGAGAAGAAAGAAACATTTCCTGCAGTCAGGCCAGCTGGGAGTGATTTAGAGACATTAGTTAAATCCCATTCTGGAACATGTCTTTCCTCAGGGATAAGTTCAGAGGGCTATGTAAACCAACAATGTAACTTAAACCCTCTTTTGTGAGATTTGTCTTGTGTTAGGATACAGTGAACATCACTGTTGTGTGAGTTTATTAAGCTCTGACTTCTGCGTTTAATCTCTCCAGTTAATTTCTTGTGTCAGATCTCTGAATACATGCAATTCTATTTTATGAACTAACTGCAGAGAGTTTGTGCCCCATTTAGATAAAAAATATTGTGAGCCAGAGGTGTACCGCATGCTGTGGAACACAATTTTACTGCTGTAACTTATGCTGATATGACATGCAAAATTTGGCTCACAAAATCCACTTAAAGTTCCCGTTGACTGGCTGCAGACCAGTACGCACAGCACGTCTGCAACCCTTAACTCTGCTCGGGCTACCTATTAAAGGCTTGTTTGAGCTCTCTAGCTTAGACCTTTTCCACATCATTTCATGTGATTCACTGTGAGAAAGACACCAAGAAAAAAAAGATATTTAAATTTACTTCACAAGATTAAACAGTGAATAAAATTTTAATAAATGGAACAGAAAAGGCTTTTTTTGGTAGCTTTTTGCAGCTTCGTATAACTTCCATAAGCTTATCTTCAGCAATGTAACATAAAAGAGCATAAACAACAATGCAGCATGTCTTCTTGTATGGCATCTGCACTTCTTTCCATAGTACTACCCCCCATATCTGCCCCCAGACTGTTTGACTATACACTATCTGTAGCTACTTTCATTTGCATTAGTTAAACATGTCCAACAGCAAAAATCTTATCTGTTACATGTGCAACAGTGAGCTGTTATATGTGTTGGCCTGGTGGAATTTGGAGTAACTGGTGCAAGAATCAGTGCCTTATTTACAGCGCTGACCTGTAAGATGAGTTAAATACAGCAGAAAGTACGTGTCAGAAAGCTATCACATATCTCTGCTGGTAACCTCGTTCCCTTTTAGCTGTGTCTGTATTTGCTCTGCTGTTGTCTGCGTTCTACAGGTATGCAATTATGGTTTGAAAAGGCTGGAGCCAGACTTTCCACAGGGCACAGCGTGGGAACAAACCGGGGCCTGGGAGCCGAGGTCAGGGAGCACGGTGGCTGCGAACTACAGAGATAGACATCAAGGAGGCAGTCATCACTGTCAAGTGAACGTCTACTGGTGGAGTCGAATCGGAGGTCTGACTCACATCGTCTGACTGTGGCGAGAGTTTACTGAATGATGTGTAATGAGCAACTTTGCGCACTTTTAAATGAATGGAGCCTACTATAAAAGATACAGAGGGTGAGCAATGCAGTGCAGTAATGCATTGCATGTGCAAGATTCCTCAAATCTGATCACAGATTGTCTTTGTGATACAGTTAAAAAAAAAAAGCAATAATAAAATAAACAAAATAAAAAGGAAAAAGTATATATATATATATATTGATGAAATTAATACTTTATTAAATACTCACACTTAAGAAAAAATTGATCTCTCTAAAGACTTAAGCAGAACGTAGCGCTCTAGTTAGCTGTAAGTGATGGATGCTGAAAAACTGAATCACCTTGACCTTCTACATCACTGGGGAAATCACTACTGTTAGAAACACTTTCACTAATAGCCCTCTTGTATTAACTTTTAAATATTCTCATAGGCTAAGATGGATATTTCTTCTTGTGGGTGTTTGCACCGACCATATTTGTGTAAAATGTTCTCAGGGAAAAAACATAAAAGTCGAAAGCGTACAAAGTTTCATCCACTGACATAACTGCTCAGAGCGGGCACATGTTTCTTTAATAAGGATGAAAGCGCGGTGCTCTTGTAACTGGATCTTTCTGTAGCAGAAGGCTTTCCATCAAGGAACAGCAGGATCCTTTCCTTAACCCGGGAGCATCGGCACAGATTAGGTCATGACACGCAACATCAGATACACGCAAATTCAGACCCATGTGACAGACACAGAGAGGATTTCTGGATTAAATATACAGTGGTGAGGGCAGCGTAATAAACATCTGGAACACCTGTAATCTCTGTTAACAACTGTACGCCCTTCACCTCCTGACAACGTTTTCAACAAGGATGTGCTCCCCACTGAGTTCATTCTCTGATGGCTCTGTGATAAATTCTGTGGGGCTGGAGGTCAGAGGTTAAAGGTTAGGGGTATTCCAGCTGGCAGCTAGGGCTGCAGTGGACTCCAGTGAGGAGTCATTCAGCGACTGGAACAGGGGTAGAAGGGGAGGGGGCGAGGCTTTTGTGTTTCATGGTTGATACTCAGCTCTCAAGGCCTTTTAATTTTCTGGCATGAATGATCTCTGCTTTCACATAACAATGCAAGCTGGAAGAGGAGATGTCTTTAAATTGCATTGTGTGGGCCTCTTGATTGCTAAAGCATCTATAATAAGTTTGTTTTATTTTTATTTATGAATACCACGATTGCTCCTGAGGTCACCAGTAGTGGAAAACAACCCTTGAATGGAATCTGAGCTTGATGTACAACTTTCACTGACATAAGAAAACTCTCTGTTTGCTTCTAAATGGTAGAAAACACAGGCAGCAACTTTAGACTGTATCTAAATGATGGGCAAAAGTTCCATGAAGATCTGTTTTGAGGCAGTGGCATTTTGGCCTTTGCCAGCTTGATTTGGTTGAGTGGGTGGATTGCTAAATTAACAGCTATTGCAAGCAAGCCTGGTTACCAAGGTAACCGTACACTGAATGCCTGCAGACACATAAATAACAAATACGATATTAGACTCCCCCTCCACCAAAACTGGAAAAGAGACCATTACAGTGGCTGATATTACCATTAACTACAGGCTGTTTGACATTATTATGGTAGACAATTGCATTAAATTGCTCCAAGCAGCACACAGTCGAAGTCGAGGTTGGCAAACTCTAGCAGTCAGTTAGCACCTGTGCTGGCATTCGCAATGTGAGTGAAAACACCCCCTGATAATGATCACTTTAGGCCTTAATTAAGTGTAAGGAGCTAAAAATACTGCTCATGAAAGGAGAAAATTTGCTAAAGACACCAAACTCTTACTATTAAAAAAAGGCTAAACAGTTTTATTTTTACAATATTTACAGAATTGAGCATTTTGCTGTAGGTGTCTATGGAGCTGATTTTAGCTCTAGCCTCAACAAAAATCAGAAAAACTGCAGTTTTTATCAATTCTGCTGGCTTCATTTTTCAGTCCAGATGTTACCATTTGTTCGCAAGTAATGGCTGGACATGGCAGATTATTTATCACATATTTGTTGAGCCAAAAGTAGAATGACTGAGTCAGTGAGTGCTGGACATATTGACTTAAAAGGTGACTATAGCTGTCCTGAAGTCATTACCGCATGTTTAAAGTAAATCTAATGCTAGGTAAAGATAACAGCTGTGAACCTGAAACTGAATGTCCTTACTTACGGTTTCTGTTTCCCCCCCCCCTTTTTTTCTTTCTTTCGTTAGAAGGTCGGTTTCTTAATTACTGAAATAAGCCAGATGTGCCAAGTGTTGGCATGATGTGTTTTCCAAAACATTAGTTCTCTTTGAGTGGAAAATCTCTTTAATGAGAAGCGCACAAAACACAGTAAATAGCCATTAAACTTAGTTTAACAGCTCCCATATGTTTACTGAGTTTGTGAGGGGTGTGATTGAGGGAAGGAGGAGGAGGGTGTACGTGCGTGGCTGTGTGAGAGAGAAAAACAGAAAGACCACCTGAGATTTCCTTCTCATTATAGTCTATTATTTTCATGGAGGTGACACACATTGTCCCAGCAATGTGATGGTTCTGAGTCAGCACAGGCAGCTGGCACAGCTAAGGACATCTTTCATGCAGATGGTCAGATCAGCTTTTCAGATTACCTGCCCTGGACAAAAAGAGTTTAGCCATTCCTCTGCGTCTCCTCCTGAACAATGAGCTGCCCACTCTTCTGTCATCAGTTACATAACAGATTGTTTTGTTTGTCTTCTGTGGAGCTGTGCAGATTCTGGTGCATCTCCCCTCGTCTACCTCAACTGTCGTCAGTCCTATTGTTGCTGGAAAACAGTTTCAGGCATTACCTGTGGAGCCAGATAGTCAGGTGGATCAGGGCCCCAGACTGACTGGCTCTGGTTACAAAAAAAAAAATGAAATCCCATCTGATCATGAGGAAATGGTTTATTAAGCACTCACAATGTTAAAGGCAGTGTCAAAGAAATAATGCTTGTGTAACTGTTACACAGATGGGTGGCTAATTCTTCATAACTCCCCCCCCCCACCCCCACCCCTTTTCCCATTCACCCAACCCGTCACTACACTTCACATTCGCCTCCCCTCTTCCATGGAGGTCCTTCCCCCAACCCTGTAATTCGTGCAAGAAAAATCCGCCGTGAGATGTCTGATGTGTGTTTAATGAGTGTTGGTGAAGCATCAATTAAGTTAATTGTAGATCATTGAGTTAATTTTAGTTATTTAGAAAACCCCAGCTTTCCTAAATGTTGTGAATGCGGGGGGATATGACGGAAGGCTGCGTGTAAAGACAGAGGGGTGGTTAGCCTCAAATACAGCCCTGCGCTCCGGGACAACCTTTATGGGATTTACTTATAGTAATGACGCTGATGATGAGGTTTTGGTGCTGATGATTGTTTTAGTGTGGGCAGGGAGAGTGACTTTTCTGTTTCCATTTGCTTTCAAACAGCGATACATAATGTGCTGAGGTCTAGTGTGGAGTCTGATGTCTCCAGCTGATTGCCACCTGTTAAATCTTGTGTTCCCTATTTGTTTCTTCAGCAGTGAAGACATCTTGATGAAGATGCCACTTTGAGTCAAGTAGAAACATGACAGCTGCATTCACGAAAGTCTAAGTGGTAATGGGCTGTTATTGGTTTCAGGGCGGAGCCAGGACTAAAAGCTGGAATGATATATTGATCTTTCTAGCTATGCTATGCATCATTCCTGCATGCAGTAGTCTTATATACACACTTATACAAGTCATGCAACAAGTGAGTCAAACATTAAGCTGCATGATGCAATGATCATTTAATTTAAAATGGGAGTTTTGTCAAATATTCATTTTGGTGGTTTCCCTCGTAAATTGCTGCAGGCTGCAACATTTGCAGCATGTTTTCTATCCCAGAATTACGGGAATAAATCATGACTTAATGCTGCGTTTAAACAGTTACAGACAGGCAATTTATTCTTGGCTCGCTTGTAGCATTTTGTGCAAAAACACTGTGTGACTGTGTGTTTCAGTTTATTGGCATCAGCCTTTGCTTACTGACAACTCCCATTCGCTCTGGTCTTCACTGTTGCTTTTACATTTACTTAAATGCTTGTCATTCACATACTCGCACATTAATACATCTCTGAGTGACAGGAAGAGGAAAACAATGCGCTTGGCAGATGAAACCAGCATTTAAACATCTTTTATGCTGGTTTTGCTTCAACATGAAGTTCTTTATTGCACAAATGCAGGTAAAGTACAAGGTTATGTGCAGTTATTATTTTATCAAAATGAAAAATGATGTGGATTTCACCATTTCGATGAGACTTCTGGTTTTACTGAATAATAACTGCTTTTCTTTGAGCATGGAGAGAAAGAAAGTGGTTACAGAATGAAATGCAGGGGAGCAACCCCGAGAGTTCACTATCAGAGAATACCAATAAAAATTCATTTTGATAGGGTCAAAATATTCCACACTGGATATCTTATTATGCATCAGCATGAAAAGCACATGGAATTAGTTAGTCTGTAAGAAAATTAGCCTCAGTTGCTGCTGATAGTTTGTTGTTTTACAAAGGTAGTTGGGTTTTCTTTTAGCTACTATTCCTTTTAATTGCATAATTCTTTTTGCATGTTTTAAAATAAATGACTTAGAAATATATGCATATAATTCAAAGCTCACACATTTTTGCCACACAGATTTACATTAAGTGTTGCTCTGAAAAACAACCTCCCTTAACTTTTCAGCTAATCCCACTGATTGTAAACTTCAGTTCAAAACACAGATTAAAAGCACTGCAGCACCTAGATGGGTTGAGTGATGCACCACTTACTCATACAAAGGATCAGATTATTTTTAAACCTGCGGGACTGTTAGAAGTTCAGAGAGCACTGTCCTGTGGTCGGTCCATTGCTGGTTGCCTCTGGGTTTCATGTAGAAATGTTTGATGTGTATGTGCAGGGAATAAGGGGCAGGTGGATAAGAGCTGCATCGCACTATATTCATCAGAGCTCACCTTCAAGACTCCTTTGGATGTCTTAAGGTGTGGTTTCTATGAGATCACATGTGCATGTCTGATCATAAACATGCCCAAACATGCCCATAAAAAGCCCAAAACTATACATGAGTAATGTCCGCTATTTACAAATGGTCGATATATTCTGAAAATCACAATCTCTTTCATGTTTATCTTTGCAAAGACCAGATCTTATCTAAAGGAATAGTAAATTCTTATTAGCACCATGGTCCAGATGAGTACAGCTAGGTTATCATAGCATGCATACTTAAAGTTGTTCTAAGTAAAACAGTTTGTGTATTAACAAGTAAAAACCAAGTAGGTGGTTTTACTCTCTCTTTAGTCTTCATGCTAAGTTAGACCATCTCCTAGTAGCTTCACATTTACTATCCAAAAATGATAAAATATCTTTATCTGCTGTACTGTCCAAAGATCTGTCATCATTATTTATTTTTGTTTAGCTTGGACCATGAAAAATGCCATTTACTCTAACATGCATATGTAGACACTAAAGCTGGCACGCCAGAATGTCATACTAAGGAGGGTTCTTTACAAATCTATCCAGCTTGAAAGTGAATATTTGGTACCACCACATTTATTCCTAAAAACAGCCTGAACGTTCTATGAGAGGTCTTTGCCTTTTGGCCGTTTGTTAACATGGATGGTTCTTCAGGCTTAGTGAAGGACATTCAAATGTTAATGTCCAGGCTCTGGGGAGGCCAATCCATGACTGTGTGTTCCACTGTGCGCTTTTCTATTCAGGTATACTTTTACTGCATTGGCAGTTTGTTTGGGATCATTGTTATGCTGAAAAACAAAGCAGTTGCCAATCAGATTCTTTCCAGATGATATTGCATGGTAGATCAAAATCTGATGGCCCTTTTCTGTGTTCATAATTCAATCAATTTTGGAAACATCCCCAACACCACTGGCTGAGATGCAGCCCCAAAACATGACAGAGCCTGCACCATGTTTTTATCTGCCGTAGACATTTTTTTTGTAGGCCTGCCACGTCTCCTTTTGTCTTCTTCTTGATATGTTTCCTTAATTTTTTCAGAACACCTTTTCCACCATGCTGTGATATGACAGATTTTGGTTAATATCTCTTTGGAAATCAACTTGTTGGTGCAAACATAATGTGGCTTTGTTTTTTGTCAAAAGACAACAGTAGGAAAAGAGTGCCTTCTTAATGACTTACCTTCACTTTAGTAGATTTCTCTTTAACACAACAGCATAATGTTTTTCAGCATACAGTTAGAGCAGTCATTTCTTCCTGTTTAGTTTATTTTAGGAGGTTTTAAACTATTTTTAAAGGCAGATTTACAATAAGTGCCTCCAAAGATGTCTGGTATTTGCTTGCTTAAGGCGTGTTTTAGTAAAGAAGCAGACCACTCAGCGGGGGCGAGTCAAGCCAGACTGTCTCGTAATATTGGACACATGAATCTGATCGAGACTGCCGACATGCTGGAGCCGTCCCCTAAACCGAACAGGAAGTTTGTGTTGTATCTTACAGCTCCTGTACATTACACTGAATCCTGTTGGCATGAGAAAATATTAACTTGGGTTAACTTAATGGGTCCCCTGCTGCCATGATGAACAGTGAAAGACATTTAGCGAAGAGACACGACAGCAGTTTGACGGAGGCACTGCCAGAAATGCTAAAACACTGAGCTGAAATGAACTTATATTCCTCAGGGGTAAGCTGATTGAGGAAAATTATGGTTGTGTGCTTCAACTTACAGATGTTTAACATAAATCCCAGAGTTTGCATATCAGAAAGCAGCAATTCAGAATTGAGTTGTAATGTAAACAACTCAGTCTGTGCATCAAACATGAATGAATGAATGTTTTATTCCGACGCAGTTTTGCAGTATGATAAGATGTTGGCATGAAGAGCTGACAAACTCGTAGATGATTCAGTATCTGTGGTGCCTGGCACTAAGATCACAGACCTATCATCTGCCTCCAATCTGTCCACATGGATGTGCATGTGAAGGGTGATTAGTCTGTTTAAATGATTAAAGCTGTACACAATAGGACTCCGTCTGAATCTGGGTACGTTCTCATGAAAGTAAGCCTGGTATGGGAAGTGTGTGCATTTTTTTTGCTTTGTGGCACTGTAACATTATACATATGTCAAACTTGATTTTACATATGTGTAATGTAAAATCCACACTCAGGATTTAAAGTAGGACCAGTATTTGGATTGTGGGTCCTGCAGTGATATACACGTATTCAAAAAGGCTATTGTGTATTATTGTATCTTATAGCCTATAAGTAAGTAAGTGTAGATTTTTAGGGGATGCAGGAAACACGTCCCCTCAGTTTATTCAAAATTCATGCATGATCTTAGCAGCTGTACATCATCTACAGATGTTTTGCACCCAGGCAGATAACAATAGAGGAATTCTAAGGAAAAAGGAAGATGAGGTCTCTTATCTTAAGATTTTTCTCAAAAGATGGAAGCTGAGCTCAAGCCACTGTGTTTTTTGAGCTTACAAACTAATCTTAGGATTAGGTTGCCTGTCCTTCTTATTTACAGTCAGCCTAAGTGACGTAGCTGAAATCTTAAATTCATAATCCCTAATAGAAGGGGAATGTTTATAGCACGCAGAATGTTTTCAATATGAGAACAAATCTGAGCTAATTAAGTTCAACCGATGAATGAAAATACAATAATTTATCTGCACATTTATAGATGCATTATTGGCGTGATATCAGACCAGAAAATCAACTCATCGCACTTTGACTCTCATGCCTGTAAGTTGAACACAAAAAAGGACAGACAAGTAAATCAGGTCTATATGTGTGTAAGAATAATTATTTGAAAGACATGCAGAATGTTCAAGAGTCTCGTTGTACCCTAATTACTGTATACTTACCAATGTAATATATGAGATGAACACAAAACAGGGCTTAGCATGAGGTGGATGTCATTGTTTTACAGGAATAAACCAAAATATTGGACAAACTCAAATAGAACCTGATCTCCTTACAGCAAATGTCAGGAAAGGGATCACATCATTGCAAAGATTATCAGATTTTATGGCAGTGCATGCCACTGTGGAGACATTTCAATCAAAACTACATGTCAACCTGGTGGTGGTGCTAGTCATTAGGCTTCATCAGCAGAGGATCATAAATATCTTCACAGCACTTCATGACAGTTCTCAGAATAGTTTAGATATTTCAGTGAACAATTCCTGATGTTACACAGTTGTGATACACAGCAGGGCATTAAATCCAATGAGAGAGAAACGGTGAAAATATGTAATAAAAAGATTATTAAAACAGAGAGCAGGAAAACCAAACTCTGTGGAAAATGCAGTGTGCAACTGTGTGAGTGTATTGAGTTAAAACTACCAGTGGTAAAATGTGCTTGCAGTTCACGGAGAATGATTTTATAGATGAATATGTGTGTGATTTGTTACCGTCTTTCTGCACACAATGACAGCAGATGAGCTCCGAACTCATCACCAGTGAAGATATGATGTTCAGATAGAAAACTGCAGTTTAATACAATGCTGCAAATGTAACCAAGCACAGAAAGAAAGGATAATCCACTGGTGCTTGCTGCTAACTAGCTGACATATATACAGCCATGTATACAATAGTTACTGAGGTTAGATACCGTCGTCGTATAGAGCTTGGAGAAACTACTGCTGCATGATAATAAAGTTTATCTCTTACTCTCAGTAATAAAGACAAGGAACTTTACAGCCTTGATAAGGGAGATAATTGCATCAAATGTAATTACAATATTGTATATTTATTACATATTTTAGCTGTGTTTGCATAACTGTGATAAATTAAAACAAAGAAAAATACAGGATGATATAAATAAGAAAGACATTTTATATTTGGCATGTTCTGCTCAGTTACGTGGAGTGTACTTTGACACTTTGACAGAAAGAGGAATTTTAATGGCACCAACACAAAACACAGGCGAGATTAGAAATGATAAGTTACTTACAGCCTGCACTTGGAGGATACAAAGGTCGGGACAGCAGGTTTATAGATAGATCTTTGGTCCTTCGTTTCAGTAGCAGGTGATCAAAAGGCAATCTTGTTCCAAACACTGAGCTGCCAGCACGAAGACGCACCATGTTCAGGTGAGAAATCTCTTCAAAGATTTAGCTGGTTTTTAATGCTTATAGATTAGATGAGTTGTTTTTGTAAGTTGACAGGGATCTGTGTTTATGAAGTAGAACTCTAGCAATTAACCTAAATTGGTTCCCCTGGTAGGATTTCTCTAATCGTCTGTGTTTCGCTGATACTTGGCATCACAGCAAAGCCTTGGGTATGTATATATTACTTCCAGTCTTATATTACATTGAAATAAATCAGCTTTACTGTTACTTTTAAACATGTTTTTATGGTTAATAGTATTTATTTGAATCGTAATCCTGTATTATTTGTGCTCTTCTCTCAGAATAAACTTTCAGATGAAGTCTTCCAGAAAGCTGTCATGTGAGTTGAAGTTTCTTAAACTAAAAGAAAGGTTCTCATGTTTGCTTAGGCTGATAAAAACAAATGGTGTGTGATACTCATTTCAGGTCTATAGATGAGAGAGGTAGGCCAGCCTGGGCAGTGGCAGTTGAGCCTCCTGAGGATATGGATAGGACCCACTATGATATTGACCCCAACATGAAGATCTGGAAGAGTATGAGAGGCAGCGGACAGGAGAAAAAATATCTGAAGGCTGAGGAAGACCTGGATGAGCTGTACCATCCCTCAACGGGTAATCTCCTCCGAGGTCGAAACCAAAACTTGGATGTCCCCCCTGTTGTCCAGGCTGAGCCGGTGATACCTCAGATGGCGGTTAAAATTCAGGCCAGGGTTCACCTTGAGCCTGAGGAGGACATGGATGCTGTCTACCACAAAGAACCAGTCAGGCCGGTCTTTCACCAGGACAACATCAGAGCTGCCTATCCTGTCAATTTTCCACCTCAGAAGCACGCTGAGCCAGAGGAAGATTTGGATATGATCTACCATCGCTGATCTTCCAACAACTCAGCTCTTTATCATTTAAGTTCATGTAGCTGCAACTGAGTAAAAAGAAAAAAATCAAGAGCTTCATTTGATTCAATTACACTGCCTTAAAGCTTCACTAAGCAAGAACACCTAAATCTGTGTCGCTCATATGCATCTTGATGATAAAGATACTGTAAACACTCCCATCAGAGACTGTGTTTCATTTATTTATTGATATAAACATAATGCAGAAATCAGTTATAAAAATATAGATTGTATTTACAGCAGTGATTACAGATTTGAAAAAAATGCATATGAATTCACAAAATATGATGATTTTGACTGTAAAGAATTCAATTAGTGCCTAATATCACAGAACAACAGAAAAATAAAAACTGAAATCATCAAATGTGTTCAAAATGTGTGTGTGCGTGTCACTGTAGCTGCTCAGCAGGGATGACCCCCTTCTTCAGTATCAGGTTACCATACAGAGCTGTCTCCCTGAGGAAAATCATAAAGACACAATGTAAACAAAGAAAGAAAGAAAAAGAAAAAAGCCTTTTGTGTTGATTTTAAACTTTAGCGTGCAGACCATAATCTCCATAATTAAACTAGCTCCAGGCCTCTGCAATGATATCCAGATTTGTTCATGACAATGAAGCGATTAAAATCAGTGCAACAGTCTGATTATCAAGATGCGACACTTCTTGATTCATGATGCTGTAGGTTTGCTAATATATGAAAAAAACAAAAAGAAAAACAACAACAACTGACAGATAAATCATGAGAACGATTTCTAGCACGGAACATCTTTTTCTTTCTTTTTTACAAACGGAACCATTTCTACACTTGATTTTGAAACACAGAAGTGCACTTTTAGCAATGCAACTCAATCTAGCTGAACCTAGACTCAAATGAAGGCAGAGAAAATACACCAACCCTGTTGCCACAACAGCGTAGGCCTTCTTGGCTCGTTCATAGAAAGCAAACCTTTCCACCTTCTCAAGAGAAACCTGTATATAAACAGAAATCAGCACACAGAGAGTCACAAATCAAATGAACACACACTCATTTTGTTTCACTTAATAACAGGGTGAAGGGGTTGTCTTACCTGAGAGCCTGCCTGGCTCAAGAGCTGTTCGTAGGTGTCCCACACAGGCACAGCTAAACCTCTCTGCTTGTCACTATCTACTAGATCCATAACTGCAGCCTGTGAAAGCATGCAGCACAGATTTTACATTATATGAACTAAATATTAAACAGTCAGGCACAAAAACGACAGAATGTCTATGCAGATGCTTTAGCTCAGTACCGGAGAGGGGACATAGGTGTCCAGGGGCAAAAGCTTCAAAACAGCCTCCATAAGCCGTGGGATCCCCAACCCTGCATTAAGGTTAGACACAGTCTGAAAGCTAAACTTGAAGGACACACACACACACATTTTTTTTTTATAGGCAGGTGTATTTACATACCATCAGCCCTTATCTCCTTTGGGCCACATGCACAAATAGAAGATGCTGGGAAATTAGCATCAGCAAGCACTGAAAATAATTAAACGAGTGAGTGACTTCATGAAGAGTGAGTAAAATCTCTGTAACTGTGCCGTGTAGCTACAGGTTAATGATCCTTTTTACGTGGTGTTGACATAAACTCAGATTAGCACAGCAGTGTGCAGCATGCCTACAAGCAGGGTATACAGGTCACTGCTGTTAGCAGCTCTGTATGCGTGTAATTATCATACCCAGTTCATCCCCGTGGCCCATTTTAGCGAGAGCATACAGAAGTTCAGGTGATAAAACAGAGGGGATTCCTCTTAGCACGACCATTCCTGCAGCCTCAAAACACGGAGAATCGGAGACGTCTCAAGCGACGCGAGAGTAGTGCCTGTAGCTAACTTCCGTCTTCGTTTGTGACATGCTAGAAACATAAAATTACCAATTTAGGAAGAAAAAAAAACTTTAAAGTTGTAAATGTTAACTGCTATGGCGGAAGATTCAGTCGTCAAGCTAAGATTCAAACTCTTATTATTTTTCGTTGTTGGTTTGTCGGATAAAGGGTTTAGTAGCTTTAGCAACAACTATCTTGACAGTCTTCCTTAGATGATCGTAAACGGATCACGTGCTAAAACTGATGAATCTGATTGGTTAGCTCACTTTTCTTAAACTTTAAATACAGTCTCAAAAATCCGAAAGCCCAGTTTTTGGAACAAATAAATAATAGCATAAAATACTAATGTGGCTTAAACGAATACTAAATAAGCTTATAAATAGTTTGTGTTTTCTTTTTGCTTCAGTTAGTAAAAGTTATCTAACCACACTGTGCTTATGTGAATCTATAAAGCAGGGTCGCGTTGTTCGCCTGTAGTCTGGTGTAATTAATCTTAGGTCCGTGTTGTTTCTGACACCCTTGGGTGGGCATAATTCAAAGCAGACACCGGTGAACGTGTTATTCCGACCCGATCTGTGACGCCAAGAATGTGAGATAATGAAAATATTTGTACGATGAAAACCACACTCCACCCGGCTTGTTTCATCTGGGCCAGAAATGCTCTCAGCTGGATGACAAGAAAAAAAAGATGCTGAGGAATCCTTTCCATGACCGCAGAGCCAGCCCGGTGCTGATCTGCATATAAAAAGGCTTTTTAAAAAGTAAAGTCACAGTTGCAGGCTTGTGGGCTTTTACACTGAATTTGCAGATGCTGGTAATAATGCACCAAAGAAATACTGGCGCTTTATTGCTCGCATTTAATTTGCAAACAAATATCCACGATCTGCATTTATCTTATATCCGAGTAAAGGACTATATAAATCCGTATGTTTTGCTTTCGTTAACTAGCTATAACCTTACTTTTTAAGTTTGTATGTAACTTCTCATGAGAAAATATTGCTTTGCTTACTAAATGCAGCTGCCTGAATTTAAATGCATGCAAACGGATTATAACGCGGACATAAAAGCGGAGATATCCGGGCATGACTGGCACTGCTGCACTGCTGTTTAGGAAGATAAGAGTTTTTGGGGGGCTGCTGAGCTGGAGAAAAGGCCCTTTGCGGGAGTCAGGCCTGTCTGCCAGACTTGAGAGCCCCTTCACCCTCCCCGGACCCACGCTGCTCTCTCTTTATTCCGGCTTCTTTAAATGAGTTTATCACGCTACGAGGGTCCACGCTGCCAAAATGTAACGTTTTGCTTCCTTTGTCAGCGAAGGGCCTCAATTGAGTCTACATTTATTATTTTGACCTTTCGGTAGCCTCAAAGAGAGGTTTCTTTTCGGGCCCTCTCTGCGGACTTTTGTGCTTCCCCGCGGAGAGAAGAGACCAGTTTTTTTTTCACCCCACTCTCCTTTTTAAAGGTTTGTTTCAAGGGGCTGACAAGAAAGCAAGCTCCAGGGGAATATTGAATAAAAAAAATCAATTAGGACACGGACTTGTGGAGATATGGGGCACCGCCGTGTGAAGATCAGAGAGAAAGAAGGTGCCTCCTGATGACTGGAGCGGCAAAAGAAAGTGCGCACTAACCAAATTTGTTCTGGTGTTTTCTTTGAAGTGAAAATTGTGGGTTTATGTGGCCCCGAAGATCCTCATTCAATATGTGATGGGGAACTCTTAACGTAACTCTTAACTTATCTATAGTTTTTTTATAGTTGTTTTTTAACTTTAACTTGCGTGCTTGCTGCTGAGATTTTTAGTGCTTATCAGTAATTTACAGAGGTGGCAAGAGCATCCAAATATCAATAATATCGATACCAACGCTAGTATTGGACTCATACTGTATATGATCGGTACATTTTTCCTTATCATCTAAGTTCTGTATATAAGTGTGTTAATTTTTTATTTCCTTTGAAAACATGAAAAAACATGCTCTATGAAAAAATCTCTGAACTTTATTGTGCTGACTCTCCCATCTGTTTTATTTATAACCTGTAGCACATTTAAAGTTCTATAAAAACCCCTAACATTTGGATGTTCTAAAAAAAAGTTATAAAATGAAAGGTGTGTTTTGTTGGGTTATTGTTGTGGAAAGTTAAAATCATAGTTTAGTGGTTATTAAAATGTGTCCAAAATTTGGCACACTGATGATTCATCTCATAAATCACGACACACACCTTTTCCTTTATAAGCTCCCTTTATAGGTTAAACATATCACCACGCATCAGAAATACTGGTCGGGTATCTACTTGGTATCAGTCATCAAAAAATTTGGGAGTATGGCACAGAGCTAGTAATTTAAGAAGAAAAAAAGACAGCTGACACTTTATCCCAAGCCCGATGCAAACGGCACAATTTATTTTGAGCAAAGATATAGTGTTATATTTTCCGTTAGGTTGATCTTATCGAATATATAAAACCCAGAGTTGTATTTTAGTGACTTCGTAGCTGTGAATTTGACCTTACTTGTCCAGCTCGGTGTGTCTCTGTCCTGTGGGCCGACCAGAGGACTTACTGGCCATGTTGCGTTTCCCTGCACTTGTTTACAGCGCAAGAGGGCCACCTAGCGGTCTGAAGGCCACATTCACATGATATGACTCTCCTGTTCCACCACATCCCAATGGTGCTGTAGTGGATTGAGATCTGGTGCCTATGGAAGTGATTTGACTACAGTAAATTCAAGGTTATTTTCAAGAAACCAGTTTGATAGGATCTGAGTGTTATCCTACTGGAAGCAGCCATCAGAGGACCAGTATACTGTGGTCCTAAAAGGGATGGAAATGGGGAGTGGTGTCCTGCTACTGCGGCCAATCTTCTTCAAGGTTTGATATGAACGCTCAAATTTGTAACAAACAAAAACTGCTGCTTAGTTCCTGTAACCTCCTTTAAAGAAAAAAAGAAAAGAAAAAAATTCATCTCTGAGAAATGCAAAGTTTCCAATATAGGTGCGCTGCTCAGTTTGAGCTTCAGCAGGTCCTCTCTTGCCTGAAGGCACTGGGTTGCTGCCACGTGACTGGTTGATGAGATATTTTTAACCTGCGTACCTAACAAAGCAGCTGGTAAGCATGTGCTTTGTTAGCATGTTACAAATCAGTCCCTGCTTGCCAATAACCAAACATAATGTATATGAAATTGGAAAAATATAATATGTAAAATATGAAAAATGTTTAATGGAATAAACTAATATGTTTACAAGTGAATAATCAATAAAGTCTTCCCATGTCTTCTTGCCACTCCCAGGGTTTATTTGTAAAATGTACAGAATAACTTGCCTACAAAATAGAAATGTTTGACAAATGAAAAGGCAAAGTCAGTACATGTCACATGCCCTACACCACCTGCTACACACTGACTATAATCACAGAGATCAAATCATATTCACATTCAACCCCCTTGCACCCCGACTTCATCTGATTTTGATGCTGATCCTCATCAGATGGGGCTTCAGTGAGAGAGACACTCTTGTGCACTCACATGGTGGCAAATCCTAGTCCCAGCAGCTGGAAAATTCCAATAATCCTGGATTTTTGCATCACTCAGCATATTACACACAAGGAAGTGAGCCACTGATATCAGAAACTTTGTGTTCTTGACTGTGATCTTCATCTGCTCCTTTTCTAATTGTCCTGGAAACTGGCCTTTCTCTTCTCCACAAAGGCAGTCATGCCTTCTTTACGGTCATCCTGTAGGGAAGGGAAAAAACAAAACAAAAGTAGATCATGGATTGATTATTAAAATCTGACTCCACTGTTTTCACTTAATCCCATATTAGTTCTTCTACTCACCGTTGCAAATGTAGCATGGAATAAGCGCTTTTCCAAGCGATTCCCCTCAGCCAGAGTCAGCTCAAAAGCTGCCGTCACACAGAAGATGAGTCAGATAAAACATCCAACATATTCAGCTCAATCGGTTTTAGAATATTTAGCCTTTTAAAATGTGCATACCTGCGTTAACAGCCTCTTTAGCCATAGCAGACACGAGTTTGGAGTTGGCAGCGATCTTCTCTCCACATTTTACGGCTTCAGACACCAGCTGGTCCACGGGATAAACTTTACTCACCAAACCTAAGGAACACAAAGATACACAGTTGAGAACAATAAATATAAGAAGTCAGTTTATTTGACACACTATTCATGTCACATTTTTGTTTAAAAGCAGACTCTGTGCAGTTTAGCTTTGCTGTTATCCAGGTGCAGAACTATTCAGTACCTTCCTGTATGTAAAAGTACCAGAACCACAATCTAAAAATAATCTTTTTAAGAAAAGGTTGTTTATTTAAAGCAGAAACTTGTAGAACCTTAAGCGCCTTTGCAGTGCTCTTTGTCATTACCTGATTGCTTTGCCTCTTGAGCACCAATCCTGTCCCCTGTTAGTACCATTTCCATCGCCAGGGATTTGCCCACAGCACGTGTCAGCCTTTGGGTGCCACCCGACCCTACAGGCAGAGAGAAGTTAAGGTGCCAATAAACCCGCCTCAGTGATGTCATCATACAGATACAGTCATTTATACTTGTTAAGGTGCAAAAAGCCACTGCAGTATTCTCCTACGCAATAGGTGTTGCCACTCAGACAATATTGCGTCATACACGCTGATAAGGAAGAGAAGAAGTCAAAACCAGAAGCCAAGACTTTGTCGAGTTTCTTCCACAAATTCAAACAATTTTCAATTTTCAAACAATTCCATCATCTTTCTCTGTGTGTCAGTATGTCTCTGAGTTTCTGTGCAGGATTCTCATTAAAACGGCACAGCAGGCCAATGCGCCATAAAGATTGTGTCTCGCGACACAGGATGTCATGTGAAAACTGTCACACGCGACCTACAACTTAAGTGACACGATGAGCAGAAAAGCTTTACAATCTACTGCTCAAAAAGCCAGCCTCTAGTAAAGAGGTGCAGTTTAATAGAAAAGTACAGTAATCCATAAATTAGACTTTACCAGGAATGGTCCCCAGCAGGATTTCTGGTTGGCCAAACTGAGCCTTCTCCCCGGCGTAGATAATGTCACACATCATTGCAAGCTCGCACCCTCCACCGAGCTGAAAGAGCAGAATGCACGTATAAAAACACCAAAGCAGGAGCTGTTTGGATGATACAACTGAACATATTACTTCTGTTGTCCTTAGTTTTAACAATGATGACCCTCTACAGTGTGACATCCACTTTCTGAGCCTCGAAACTGTCCTGCAAAGAGCCCAACCAGGAACGCTCGGATTTTTGAAGAATTAAAAATGGCTACCAACCCAACCTGATCCCCCACTTATCGACAGTAACAAGCCTACATGAAAACCCCAGATGTCAAAACAAGCAAAGAAAAAAAAAAACAAAAAACAAAAACTTGAAACCTACAGCAAATCCATTGACAGCTGCTATCACAGGCTTCTTCACCGTGGACACTCTGTTCCAGTGAGCCAGGAAGTTTCCACCGTAACACTCCTGGAATGTTCGATTCTGCATCTCTTTAATGTCTGCTCCAGCTGCAAAAAAGTCCACACCAAACTCAAGTTCACTTAAACAGTTTTACGTGCCTTCACAAACGAGGAAATCTGCAAATACAAGGACAGAAAAAAGTCCTCACCAGCAAAGGCCTTTTCGCTGCCAGTGATGACGACAGCGCCGACGTCTCCATCAGCTTCAAACGCATCCAGCGCCTGTCCCACCTCCTTCATCAGCCCGTCGCACAGAGCATTGAGAGCCTTAGGTCGGTTCAGCTGAATGAAACCCACGTTTTTCTTCTCGCCTCGCTTTTCCACCAAAATATGCTCATAGTTACCACCTGCATGAAGACAAAATTCAACATTAACGAAAAAAAAAAAAACTTCCAATGTAACTTATGCTGTTACTGTCCTCATTTTATTTTTTAATATTTTATTTTGAAAGTATTTTATAATAATACAGCAAAAACAACAAGGCAAGATAAAAGCTTTAATGTCTGATCCGACTACCCTGGACATTTAATTCCTCACTGATAAAACACTGATTTCAAAAGTCAAGGTCGATTATTCAAGAAACAGTTAAGGATTAACAACAACAGCCTAGTAGTATGGCTTCAGACAGTGAGCAAAGTTACAGCATTTATTTGTATTAAATGTTCAAATTACTCTGCACCTTTAACCTGGTATTTAGAGCTAGAGTCTCATTACACTGAGGCTCACGTCTTTCAGGACAGACACAAAGAAGTACCAGAAGATTTTGATCCACCATGCAATACCAAATGGAGAGCATGCGATTGGCAATAATTTAATTTTTCAGCATACCAAGGACATGGATTGGCTTCCCCAGAGCTTAAGCCTCTGTATTATTGAAACAGTGTGGGATTATCTCGATAGGGAACAGAGCAAAAAATGGAACATCATCCAGCTTTGAATGTCCTTCAAAAAGCCTGGAGAACTCTTCCTGAAGACTACTTAAAGAAATGATAGTAAAGCTGCCCTGAAGAACAAATGTGATCACACCAAATATTGAATATGCAGTATAAATTGTTTTCTCCTACTTGTATGTTTCAACAGATTGCTCACTGTGTTGTGTAATTCAAAAAATGGCTCTCTTCTTGTGTGAGCCAAACTCCACCAGGTCACATAAACTTCAAACAAAATCATCAGAAAATAAATGTAAAAAAACCCCAAAAACAATAGTAGCACATACTAATAATAATAATAATAATAATAATAATAATAAATTGCACAGACTAAACGGTCAGCACCTGGAAAATGCCACGTTCAAATTACCTTTGCAACCCGCACACAACACAACATTGACAAAAGTGGGGACTTTTTCACACTGTTAAGCTCCGCAAACAAAGACTTCGCGATGCAAAAACACCATCAACACATAAACTGTTGCCCTAAACGTGAAGCCGTCGCACAGACAGTGACGCAGGTTTTTGACATTGTAGCAGCTGTTGGTGCAGCTGCAACAAACTGACCCCTGCAGACACGGTGGCGCTTAAACCACAAACACACAAAAACACCTGAGCTGTAGAGGCGGGCTGCGGATAGCACGGCGGGGGCAGCTTGGTAGGGCTTCAGCAGCGAAGCAGCACTTCGGCAGAGGAAGGCCATGACAGCAGGATGGACGTCAGATAAGTTGCTTCGGGAGCAGCTAGCAGCTCTCGCTCGCCTCCTGTTGGTTCTTATTTGTTGGTGTTGTCCGTGAACGGGCACGTGACAGAAACGCGCGCTACCGCCACCTGCTGTCTGCAGAGGTGAAATACTTTTCCTTCTACATACGTGATGAAATATCCCTGTCCTCTCCACCATCTTCCTGTTTTTGCACTAAATTCATATATTATTATAAGTCAAACATAAGGCTAGAATAGAATACGCCTGACAAAGACGCCAATCCGCCCACTGGATGGTTTTGCACTATATGAAGGAGGGCATAGATTTTTGACTTTTAACCGTATTTAAAAAAAGAAAGACCTAATTTTCAAGACAATATGCAACGAGAAGCTTTTCTGTAATTTTACACATGTATTTATTCGTTCTGGCATATTTCTTTAATTTACTACAGTAGCTTTTCATATAGAAAAGCTTATAATAATCACATAGTAAAACCGAGACCTGCTGTTAAACTTATTTTGCTTACAGCCTATTTATTTGAATTTATATGTATTTAAACGTATCTACAGAAAGGGGAAGGTCGCTAGTTCGGTCAATTTAAGATTAAAAGTGGGCCTTGTGTGGCCAACGATGTAAAATGAATTCATGATACAGATATACCTTTTCATATATATATAGAGGAAATACACCGGTTTAATTACTTTCTACATAAATAAGATCGCGAAATCATTTTAAAAAACTAATTACAAAAACATTGAATCTAAACTGATATTATAAAATGTCTATGAAGAATTATTGAAGTCAGCATAACAATATTTGATGCTCAGATGTTTCTGTGAGCGTGCTGCGCGCTCTCGCATCCTTCAGATGGAACAAGCCTGCGCCGTACACGACAATCCCCTCCATCTTTCCTCCGAGTACCAACCCATTAACGGGCTTAACAACACCAGGGAATAAAGGTAAGTCTGTTTTGATGTAGCGTGTAACCTGGGTGTATAAATCCAATATATAATTATGATTTTTTTTTTAAATCGATGATCAGGCTGTAACATGAAAGTCCTAATTTATGAGAATGTACAAGACAATCAAATAGGATGCGTTGTCGATGCATTTGTATGCATATATATGACAATTTTGTATAAAAGGACAAGTTTTAAGATATGGAAAATATATTGTCGAAGAAATTTTTTTTAATCTTTGAAAACAGTGGCCCAGTTTCCTGCTAGCATTTCAAACGATGGCCTATTGCTACCAACAAACACGCCATATTATTATTTTTTTTTGCCTTTTATTTATAACCCTCCATTTTATGAATATTATTGCATGTAGTCTCACTGCAGGCTGAGACCCAAATGCAATTTTCTTTGCTTAGCATATTTCTGTTTAAACTGTTCCACTCTAATGGAGAGGGGAGTGATGTGCAACAGAAGCACTGAGCATTAAATGGACACATCAATTTTTGGGGGGTCAGTAACATAGACAGTGCTGTCTATGCTCATTAGCTGGTATTTCTTTAAACACATTGTGTCACACAAACATATGGTGGTTTTCTAATTTTATGCAAAAATAATCAGTGCACAGAAGTCATTAAACTAATGACATACAGCTGTTTCCTCAAAAGCTGTGGGACTGGAAATAAAAATAGGAACCCTTCACACTCCCAGCAAATTTATGGAACTGCATATACATTTTTATGACAGTCGGGATGCTACATTTTTATGATGGAATGACTCTAAAGCATACATCTTTAATGACTTTGAAAAGCAAGAATCGGGTGCAAACGTCTGAATTTATTTTT
>NW_005187537.1:1758665-1764899 GCF_000239375.1 Pundamilia nyererei | reverse complement strand
CACTTAGTGGATTGTCCAATATTTAGAACAATGGGTAAGGCTAAAAAACTCAGTAAGGATCTAAGGAGAACTGTAGATTTACACAAGTAAGGAAGGTGTCTTAGAGCTATTTGTATAAAGAAAAAAAGCCTGCCAATTCTAAGATCATCTGTTCAAATGTAAGTATAACTTATTCAGATATGTCAGCACTTTGCCATGGTTTGGTAGAAGACCCACACTGTCTAATGAGAGGAAATTGGTTAGGGTGTTCAGGGAAAATCAACGAACCACCAAAGCTCAAGCTTGCCATGAAGTGGAAACTGCTAGATCACCAGTGTCACTGTTCACAGTGAAACGACATTGTCATGGACTGAGATGGTGCCGACCAAGAACGAAGCCCCTTTGAGCTTGACTGAAATTTTTCGCTGCCCACATCAACAAGTCAAATGTCTTCTGGCAAAAAGGTTTATGGTCAGACAAGAGAAAGATTGACATTTGGTCACAATGACAAGAGGTATGTTTGGAGGACTAAAGATGTGTCTTTCAAACCTAAGGACACTGTACGAGCTGTCAAGCATGGTGGTGGTAGCATCATGCTGTGGGGCTGTTTTGCTGCCAGCAGCACTGGTACATTGCACAAAGTGGATGAAGTAATGAAGAAACTGTTTTTGTAATGGATACAGCCGGCTAACATTACATTTCTGGAATGACCTTCCCAAAGCCTTGACCTCAGCCCTTTTTTGAAGTTTGCCAATTCTTCTAACAAGAGTGGTCAAATATGTAGCCATGATTATACCAGAATCTTGTTAATGGCTACCAAAAGCATCTGGTTGAGGTGCAACTTGCTAAGGTTTATTTAACAAAATATTAGTGGGTATGTATGCACATATTGTATGTATCATTTTGACCCTGTGTGGATGAAAGTAAATTCAAAATCAGCTAAAACTTGTGCACCTAATTTTTCATTTTTAACCTCCTAAGACCCAAACTCTTCCATGGCATGCATTTTTAATTTCTCTTTGATATTTGGGCTGATTGGGACCTGATGAATGTAAAACCAAAGTATTACCAGATTTATTTTCCCTTATTTTTGTTTCTAAGATAAATGAGAGCCACATATGAGGATATTCATTTAAAATTTCAATATAACAGTTGCAGTATAAGTTGTTCATGTAAGTGGATATCAGGCCCTTGTAGAGCAAGATTTAGTATTTTGGTCTAAATAACCCAAAATGTGATGTCCACATATGTGGACGCCAGGTCCTAGGAGGTTAAAGTCATGAAAGATGTATGCTGTATGATCACCGTGGTCTAGAAAAAGAGCAGCCCAAAGAAATCATTAAAAGACCCACATTACCATGATGACTGTATATGTAAACTTGAAACTATGCAAATTGACAAATACTTCCTATATATTTTCATAACAGACAAAATATTTTAAGTCTTATTTGACCACTGCATCAAAGGAAGGTTTAAGATGTGCCATTGTGTCCTCTTTCTGTACAGATGTCTGGGATGAACCAGGTGGTTGCAACATGCTGGGCTTGCCTCCTGCTCTCTGCCTTCCTGTTTGAGCCCACGCTGTGTAAAGGCGGACGTGGAGGGTCCAGGGGCTCCTCTCGAGGGTCACCCTCCCGCAGCTCCACAGCAGGGACCTACAGGGGAGGAGGTGCTTACGGCGGGACCCGCTCTCGTTTCAGGGTGGCCGGCCGGACGTCACCGGTGAGGGTGGCAAGTGCAGCAGCAGCAGGGGCAGCAGTGGCGTTAACGGCAGATAAATGGTACGCATCTGCCTACCGACGCGGCAACACAGACAACTCGGAGGAAGAGCTGGATTACTACAACAGGACCAATTACTTTGATGCTCTAATGTCAGGTTCTACTCAAAATGGATCTTTTTTTTCTAAAGTAGTTTCTGTCATTATCACAATGTTTTCTCCTAAATATGGACTCTTGATGGACAGTATACTGTAGATATTTGGGTGATTTGTAGGATACATTTGTGATTGGATCTAGAACCGAAGTTCCATCCAGGTTATGATTATAATGCAGAGGACTGACTGGAACCTGCACGGGTAAGACCAGTTAGAGCGGCCACACAGGAGCAGAACAAAACAATGACAAAAGCATCACTGTACTGTACTTTTTACAGTTTTTCCAACCGGCAAACAACAGGCTGCGTTACCAGCTTAGTATTCATGGGGACATTTCACCTCTCAGACTTCATCTCTGCATATATAACAGAACTACTGTCAATTTCCACCCCTAAAGCTTAAATCTTAGTATTTCACTGAAGAACATATCAGCAAAATGCCAATGACTCTTCAGAGTCTAACCGAGCTGCTTTCTGCCAATTTTAACTACTGCCAAATTTAAAAAAAATATACTTTTAATAATATGCACAAAATAAAAAGTGACCTGTACTGCAGCTCTGTACAAATGAGAGAATCTATCTGTGTTTAAAAGCAGACTGGTGTATTAATATAAAGTTTGGACTTGCTGCAGTTCATTTAAAATATGGAAGTACAGATTATCAGCTACTTTATAACATTTAAGTTGAAAGGAACCTGGCACCGGCATTTTTTCACCCCTGAAATCGAACAGTATTAGTAATTTTTCTCTGAAATATGGACTTATTTATTTTACAGAGGAAAATACGTGTTTTTGTTCAGCTTCCAAACTCAACCAATGAAACACATTTCATTTCGTTCTTTATACAATAATTTAAATAACAGAATAAGTAAGAGTGCTGTGCTTTGGGACAGCTAGTTTTCCACAATCGTCTTTGCATTCTGAATAGTTCACTCTTTTCTAATAATGCCTGAAATTCATCTGAGATCTGTGATCATGACATGGATGAGAGGCAAACCTACCGCTGCTCTCAAAAGCGACCGGTGTCTCTGGAAGGTTTTCACGGTGTTTACATCTTCCAAAAAAAAAAAAAATTATCTACCTACAAAAGACACTCAGGAGCAACAGACTGTTCCACATTTACAAGTGCACTCTATTATATGCTACACTGATGTACATAATAATTAAAGAGTTTGTTATCACTGTCTTTATGCCAATAAATATCCTGTTTACACCACCCTGGATATCTGTCTCATGTATCCTACAAGCAAAACTGAGAAGGACTATTTAATAAATGTCTTTTATTTACAAGTCATACAGGAGTCTGGTGACTTTTTGCATTATCCACAAGCCCAAAAAACTGCACCATGTCAGTGCAGACACAGACTAATATGCTCTTGAAGAAATCCAGAAACAGTTTTTAGTTATCGTCGGTAAAATGACTCGGGTCAGTCGAGCATTACTTGACCCAGCTCTCCTTTCCTGAAGGCTCTTATGAAATCATATGCTGCTGCTGTGTAGTTTGGTATTGTGATGGTAACATTTCCTGAAAGAGACAAGGAAAAAAAGGGATTGAACCGTTAAAAGAGAAAAGTGCAACAAACCACGAGGATTGCCCGTGAATGACGGCAAGTAGTTCAAAAAAGGTACTGCAGTAGGTTAAACTGCTGATTAAAGCAAATATATGATCATCCAGTCACTTGATGCATTTAAGCATGCAGACATGATCAAGACCACTTACCAAAGTTCAAACTGAGAATGAACATGGCCACACGGCCATCTCCAAGGTTTACAGAGAATGGCCAGAAAAGGGGAAAATAGTGAGTGGCAGTTCTTTGGGTGAAAATGCTTTTGTTGATGCCAGAGAAGAATGGTCAGGCTGCTTTGAGCTGACAGGAAGGCAGCAGTAACTCAAGGAATGTTGAACACACATCACATGAAATGTTGAAGCAGATGGGCTACAGTTGCAGAAGACCACGCGGTGACCCACAGTCTTCAGATCTTGACCCAGTAATAGTAACTAAGGAAATGGCCAGTTGCATATAAGCAGTCACTTTTATTTTTTAGGAATAGTAAGATTTTTTTTCTTTACTTTACTTTTAAATATATATAAAAAAATATCTATTTAAAGCTCCTGCCTGCAGACTTGTTTTTTTTTATCCCCATTTCAAGCCTTCATGCTAAACTACAAAGCTGCTTGCAACACAGACAAGGCAGTGGCATCAATTTTGTTCCCAGTCAAAAAGCAAATAAATAAAACCAAATCACTGATAAATAAATCATTAATTACACTGTACAGAGCAGTTGTATGCATAGGATGAGCAGTGTCTTACCCACTCCAGTAATCGCTTTGACCCGCTGAGTTTTTCCAAGTTTTACAGCAATGCGTTTGAGGACATGCTGGATGTCGTCACTAGGCTCTTGGAGATCATATTTGTCCACATAACTGCACACAAACACATCTTTACAGAAAACATTCAAGAGAAAGCTAAAAAAAAAAAAAATGCACATGAACACAAAATAGGAGAAAGAAAAATTCCACCTGAACTTTCCTAGCCTGTTCAGAGAATAGAGTAAGTAGTCAGCAATGATGTCTTCACCCACTAAATGGTCCAGTATAGTTCCTGGAGAAAAACAGATTTTCAAATCATTCTGTATAAACAAGAAATCCAACTAATTTTATCATATATACACAAACTGACAATAATTATGTTAGGGGGAAAAAAAATCTGCATACCACATAAGGCCAGCTTCATGCCTGTTTCAACACTCTCAATTTTAGGAGGCAAGACTCCAGGTGTGTCTAACAGGTACATTATGGGTCGCTCACACACCTGAGGACAGCAGCAGTTATAAATACTGGATGGTTGATCAGACCATCAAAACACAAACAAAGGCAAACGCATTCTCCACACACACCTGAATTTTAGTTAGGACCGCTTTGGTTATTCCTGGTTCCCCACCTACTCGAGATGCACGACCTGAAATTAGTGTACAAGTGCAACACTCGTTAATGAGGAGGTGAAAGTTATACTGAAATCTTCAAATCAATCCACAACTTTTCTGCATTTACCCTTTTTTAGATTTGTTCTTCTCAACGAGTTAATAAGAGACGACTTCCCAACATTGGGCACTCCAATCACCATCAGGCAGTAATTTGTAATCTGAAAGTTTAACACGTTAATGTGGTTGCATTTTAAATAAAATCAATGAAGTAGGAAAATGTAACATTCAAAGAAAGCGAATTTCTTCAACATAGAAGACACTGGTGAGCAATTTGCTTCCATATTTGTAGCTTAAAGACTAAGATAGCCAATAAGGAGGGACGTGTCATTATTTTATAGGCAAAACTCACAGCATGGTGAGGATATGAGTGCAATTTCTATAGTTTTGTGGCACTTTTTCTGGACATGCCTCATATCTTGTGCAAGAAATTGAATTTGAGGTTGTATAGAAGCAGTGAGGATATATGTTCTCTGCCACAGAGCAATAAAACAATATAGTTTAACCGTCCAGACTGAATGTACCTCCTCTCGGTTAAAGCGTGGTTTGCTTGCAATAATATCCATCACCTTTGGCACCAGCTAAAGAAAAGAAGACAGAATTAGTTTGCACATCTGTGCTCATAACTTTTGCAACTTTTTTAGCTGTGTAGGAAATGGCTGCAAACAGTAAAATGTTTTTCTACCTTTTTGATGTTGTGGTCTCTCTGCTTTAAGCAGTCTGTGAAGAGAACATGTGTCATCCCTTCTTTTTCTAGCTTCTTCAGGATTCTCTGCAGAGTAAATGTAGCTGTAGTACAGTAAAATGCTGCGGACATGCGACTCTGCCAAAGCTGCTGCAAGAATTTGTACCTGCTTGTTGGACAGATCAGCGAGGTCCATCTTGTTGAGAATTAGCAAATGTGGTTTGGCACTCAGTGTGTCCTGAAACACCGGGTTTCTTCCAGAGAATGGGATGTTTTTAAAGTTAAGGATTAACATCAGAGGGCTCCCGCAGTTTTAAATTATCACCTGAACACATGCTACTTTTGAAATTCAGAACACACGTGGAGTACTTAGTAGAGGACTAGAAACACCTGTCTTGCTCAGGTGGTAAACAAGCTCTGAACTAAACTAAACCACTTTCTACATAATTTAGTTGTTATCTTGCCAAAATCTTGCGGAGATAATTTTTTTTTTTAAATCAGCTCATGTGCATCTCCCAGATCAGTTCACAGTGATGCACCTTCTATTTTCACAACTATGCACCATGTTTATTGGCATAATAGTGAAAACTCTCTGTCTCTCCTGTAGCTCTTTCTTAAAGTAAAGTTTAAAAGGTTACTCCGAATCATAAACCAATGTGCTTTTTTCTTTCCTGTTTTATTTTCCTGCCGTGCCTTAAAAAAGTCGCTTCTACAAT
>NW_005187537.1:1756633-1757921 GCF_000239375.1 Pundamilia nyererei | reverse complement strand
CTCTTTTTTCTTATGTGACCTTGTCTGCTGTCCTTCAATATATTTAAGAAAGTCAAAAATAGAAAAAAACTCACTACCTATATACACCATTTTTCCCCATTTCAAAGTCAAAGCTTAATTGTTGTCAAAGCTTTAACTGCTATGTTGTCTATAAAATAATTTGTTTTTAAGAGTGTATAGATTATCTATACATATAATCATAACCCATCATATCCTCTGATGATGCAGAGGTACTTTAGGTAGAGGTAAGGGCTTTTTATAAATAAAAATATTCAGGCTTAAAATTAAAATTACACCAATATAAAAGATTTTTCACCCTAAAAATATGCCAAAATCTCTCATCGATTATTAAGGTATTGGTTAACAAAATAACACGGAATAATGTCCAAATATCAACAATAAAAGCTATGACAGCTGGCATCTTGCAGCACCCTCCAGAAAATACGGTTTTTATTGGAATTTTGATACAATTAAATACACTACTGTTTGTTTTTTATTTAAAAGACGATACTGTTTTATGGTGTAATATAATAAAAAGGATATTCTGGCATCGTGTATTTCTATGATGCAGTCCACACTCTTCAGGTTGGCTCTCATCTGTTTTAGTCCTACAAAGAACAAATTATTTCAGCAACTATGTGACCAAGAAATGACCTCGAACACCAGATTACCCGCCTTTTCAAAAGCATCATAAACCACACTTTACAGCCAATGTAAAGCCGAAGCTGTCACCTTTAGCCATGTGTCCGGGGAACCAGTGAGCCACTTCCCGTCCGCCAAAGTCGAAAACGGTTCTGAACTTGTCGACATGACGGAGTGCCTGGTACAGTTTCATGCTATTTACCCAAATATATATCCACCGTCCTTCATTTGCTTTAACAGAACACTTACTTTGACTCAACTGGATGCACTAAACAGACATGTGTCTCACTGTTTACATCCCGACTCGACTCTTCCGTCAAGCTTTTTTTTGTTCCGGTGTGCTGCCAAAAAGTGATTGTCTGCCTGAAACTGATTGCCGTCCGCGGGAGCGCGCGCAGCTGCTTAAAGCTGCAGCGCGCGGATTACTTTCGTTGCCAGCTACTTCCGTGCAACTGATACAACGTGGGGGGGAAAAACCCAAACACATTTATGCCTTTGTTATTAGGCAAAGGTATGCATTTATGGAGCTTTAACGTTTCTTGTAACCGAATTATGACGCTTATCAGAAGGTTGCTTTCAGTGTGTAGCGCAGTCACGAATGACTACACGCATCACGATGGAATAATTAATGCCTACAGGTTTAGTA
>NW_005187537.1:1732438-1744548 GCF_000239375.1 Pundamilia nyererei | reverse complement strand
GCTTTAAGCAGCTGCGCGCGCTCCCGCGGACGGCAATCAGTTTCTGGCAGACACACCGGCATGAAGACGACTTCTTCTACTTTTGTCAGGTTCGTATAAGTTGCTACTGCCCCCTGCAGGAACACCTGAGCTGGGCAGAAAATCTTCCGTGTCATTGAATAAAAACTGATGACGGTGTCAAAGATGGTGGTAGGGAGATTATTTCAAGGGGAAGCCTTTAAAAACCCTATTTTGGTACAGACTTTTAGGCTATATTTCATTCTCCCAACAAATCACATATCCACGTTTATATACAATTTCTTTATTAAATTTTGCAAGTTTACGCACCTTAACAATATTCTTAGTATTAAACAACTTCTCCATCTTATAAACATTTGGTCTCAACCTAAAATACACAGGCAGACATGTTTGTTTTTGCAACTTAAAATGACTAAATTCAAACAAGTAATGAGAGTCATCTCCAAGTTTCCCTAATCTACAAAGTCCACATAAACATTTGGTACATATAACTCCATAAAATCTACCCATAATGACTGGGATACCACTAACACCGCATCTAAACCTTTTCCAGATAACACAAAATAGAAACTACACAAATTTTATTCCAGTTTGATCTCTTGTTGAAATATTCTGTAATTTATTGGAAAAAATTGGAATTCCAAAATTATTAAACATTTTGGAATTCCAATTTTGTCTCAGAATATGATATACTCATCTCAGTAAGTGGTCTTATAGCTATCATTCACCACTCTGGTATGTTCTCATAAATAATAAAATCCTGTATATTGAAATGCTTGCTTTAAGATTCAATTAATGAAATGTCTTCATGGTCCCACGCCTCTGGTAAGAGCAACTGGTTAAATAACTGTAACTGAGTTTCAACAGATAATCCCAGATCTCTAGCTTTAGTTAACAAACTATAGAGCTTTCCAAATCTGCCCCAGTTGACTTAATAGCCCTTTCAAGTGGTTATTGTAATTAAATGTGACACCAAGATAAGCATAACGATCCACTGCTTGTAATACAGAAATTCCAAATTTGAAGTCATGGAATTTTCTTACTTTACCTCTTGCAAAAACTTTACTTTTATTCGAATTTACACTTAGTTTCCAGTCAACACAATATCTTTCTACTGCATTTAAAGTCTTCTTCTTCTTATGATGAAGCCTTTATTTGCCACTTGCAGTTGCCTGCAGTGAAATTACACAAACATCACATTGGGGAGACGAGTCAGAACAGGTATACAGGCTTCTATAGCTTTGTCTCTGAGTCTGACAATACTACAGTGTCATCTGCATACGTAAGAACAATAAGTCTTACACAGACCTCAGCATCATCATCACTCATTTCGCAGTCATTATAATACCTATTCATTGTATACTCAAAATCATTTAAAAAGATTGCAAAGAGGTGATACATTTTCACCCCGTTGAACTATATTACAATCAACAAACTTTTTTAGAATTTATTTTTTAAGATTTGACTGGTGATCTGAAACGGTATTGGATGATGAGACTTAGAAGGACTTTGATGATTCTAAAGGCAGAAAATCTTAAATAAAAAGTTAAAGTATATTATACTTTACAAATTAGCAGCAGGTGAAGATGCATTACTGCTGCTCTAGAGCTCTTCATGGACAAGCCCCAGCCTACCTCAGTGAACCTTTAAATCCATACATCCTCAGCAGATCCCTGAGGCCCCAAACTCTCCTCTGTGCCTGAGATCTGTGGACTCTGTGAGCGTGCTTAAAAAACAGCTAAAAAGTCATATTTTAAAGCTGTTCTAGCATTTTTGAGGTGAAGGACCTCGTAATATTTGCCTTAAAATGCATCATGTCAGGAGATGTGCTTAGTTCCTAAAAATTACATTCACAAAAAGCCGATCCACTAGAAAATACAGTTTATTCATAGTTAATTAAAATCAGTCCAAACGCAACAATTCGAGTTTGCAAAAGGAAAGTTCAGTCAGTTATCGTCAGTCCTCAAATGACAAATTTGCACAGTCAGTATTAACAACCATTATTCATGTCAACACATCATTATTCTACACACTGTGTGTGTTGCCTGTACTGGTTGAAAGTACCAGTGAGGCCCATTAAACATCCTCAAGTTAGCAGCAAGCCTTCATATTCACTCTGATTTTCATTGTTTAAAAATAATGTAACACATCAAAAGTGAAGTACATTTTTATATTATAGTAAATTTGAGCTTTTTAGTGGCAAAGAGCAATTTTTTAAAATTTTGACTTTGGAAACTCAGAAGGAGTAATGAGTGAGTAGTGCGAGATAAGTCTATCAGCTTCTCTCCACCCGGTGAGAACAGCTCCATGGACGGTTGAGAAGTAGCAGTGATGAGTTGCCTCTCCAGCGAACAACACCTGCAGGGGCTGAAAGAGGCAAATTAGAAAGAAGTGTTAGACCTTTAATGATGTTTCTGGTGGTTTGAGTGTGAACATAATATGTAGCTACTTGTGATTTTGATCCTTTTGGTGGAAGGGGCTCCATCAAGTTGTCCAGGTCCTGCTCTGAACAGCCTTTTCCAAGATTACTGTAGGATCCACACGTCCACGGATCGTGAAACCACTGGGAGCGCAGGATTCTCCTTGGAGTGATGATGGGGTTCCCTAAACATGCAAAAAAACCAAACAAACATATCTTTCTAAAATGACTTTTGTAAGTCCTTGTGAAACTAATGACACTGGAATATCTGGCATTTCTCACTACTTATGATCTGTCTGGACTCACCTGTAAACCTGCGAATAAGCTGTGTGATGGCATCTGTGACCTGCTGTTCAGACAGTGTTTCCATGTACTCTGACTCATGTCCAGAAATCCAGCCACAGAGAAGGTGACCGTGCCTGAAGATTAAACCACACACAGAACTGCACTGTTAATGTACGAATTGGCATGTTTTTACCACTCAGTGCAAATCTAAAATGCTGGGCAAGCATTAGCATTTTGTGAGCAGTTGACCTTTCAGTGGGTTTGAGTACAGTGAAGCCAAACAACTTCTTTATCCAGGATGTTTGCACATCTGGCACCTGGTCCACCACAGCATCCTGAAGTATGAAAAGGGATTAAACAGACATTCAAGCGTTAGCAAAGAATCTAACAACCAGCATAAACCTACAAACATTTTGAAACAGAGATATGAGCTGATGTACTCCTGTTTAAGATCCAACACAGCATGCACAGTCTCTTTATTTAGGTGGCTGAGTATGCCTTTATGAAATCTCACCTCATCATCCCACACGAAGAAGATGACCTCACAGTCAGCATCCCACCATGGTGAATCAAACTCCACAAATATTTTATTGTTTGTCCCAAAACCCAGCCTCTGGACGGAGAGCAGCTTGTGCAGAGGGAGAGGAGGATGGAACAAGGTTGAGTGGTGCTTCTTCAAGTATCCTGACAAAAAGACAACAACTTTAAATTCACTGAGCCTCAATGTGGAAGTACTTGTTTTTGTGACCCTATGTGAATAAGGGAGCATGTATTAAGTAATAAAACCTTCATACACTTGAGGTATAAATCAGCATTTTATGCGTGTGAAACTTACCAAGTGGCACGGTGACTATAACGTGATCAGCAACGAGCTTTTGGCCATCACACTCAATCATCACGGGCTCTGCGCTCTTTGCGCTGTTCCAGTTGGCACAGCGCACAGGCTTATTGTAGGTCACTAAACCAGCAGGGAGCTCTTCTATCAAGTTCTGGGTTAGACCTTCATAGCCACTGTACAAACAAAGGACATAACTACTAAGTCATATGTGCTGCAACAATTTACTGAATTAAATTAAAAATTGCATTACAGGCTGACTAATCTACTAAGACAATAATTAAGACTGAGTATTTGCTTGTTTGCCCTAACAAAATAAATGCTTGTTTTTGCACAGTGTAAATGCAGAGTCAGGAGTACGAACCCTGGGAATGTACAGTCCAGTCCAGGTAGAGTCTTGTATAGGCCAAAGGCCCCCATGCTGACCTCATCCATGCTGTGAGTCCCATTGACACAGCACTCGACTTTCAACATGTTACTGATCACACATAGTCGCAGAGATCTGGTGGCTTCATCAACATCTTTCCATTTCTCTGCTGCGTGCTGTTGCACCTACACCAGATAACAAGCAAAGAAAAACACCCACAATTCATGTGAGAATCTAGATGCCACTAATGATTTGCTGTGGATAAAAACACAGCCAGAAATTTACCTGTGCCCGTAAGAAATCACCCACACTGGGCCAGGGTTCTCCTCTTTGACTCTGAAAATCGGAACTTTCATTTATCAGCTCCAAAAACAATTTCTGAGCAGGTAAGATGTCCTCAGCGTTCAGCTCCCGACCTGCAGATGTTACACAAGAACACTGGTCAGGAAAATCTAGACTTCTCTACATTTTTTTAACCTCTCCTCTAGTTCAGAGCTCTTCTTGAAGGCTGGTTTCACACTTTATCTTCCCATTCAATAAAGATGACCAAGACAGATTTAGTATGCTCTGAATCTTTTAAATCAATTTAAAATCCATTTGTTCCATGAAGTCATCCTCATAAAATGAAGGGAATTCTCTACTCCTCATGGACTTTTTCACTCTTTAACTATATCACCTCTTGATGGCAGAGCTCAGTGGCTGTTGGCCACACCATTCACACTGTTAAGACACCAGCATGCAAACAATGATGATTTACAGCCTCTGCCTTTTCCTTGTCTATTTGCATAAATACTTTGCATTTGGTTGACGTACCTTCCCTGCCCCAGTAATTAGGTTATGTGTAAGACTAATCAAAATATTACTAATCTAAAAAAACAATCAAACCAACAAATACACTTTATAAAAACATCCTTGAACCTGAACTGCTGAAGAATCTGGGAACCCAAGGAAGATGGCCTCTGACATCCAAGGCCTGGTTCTCCGGCTTGAGGGCTTCTGGATCCAAAAGCCCATACTGACGGGCCAGACAAAACACCGGGTTCTCCTCACACGGCCCATGGATCCAGTTTGCTCCTATCTCAACAATTTTATCACCTACAGGTAAAAAGATTTTGTCCAGAAGCAGAGAAGGAAACAACTTTTAATAATCGGATTATATACTGTATACTCTTGCCATGCTGTTGTTGTATTAGAGCTGCCTGGCAAGGGTATAGGGTATAGGCAAGGGTTGGCTGGACAACCAATCAGCCTACTGTTTTATTAACCACATGATCAAATATACTGTTACATAGGAACAGGTTTTAATTGTATTTCTATTTTTAAAATGTGTCTAGTTTCTTCTACACTATGTTGTATATTGTTGAATGAATTTTGTCCTAAGAGACAACAATAGTGAGGTTAGTTAACACAGTAGTATCATTTACAGACCTTGGTGTCATAATCCCGAGTCCCAGTGTTCTTAGTTAAGTGTTTTGTTCTTTTAATTATCTTGTCCTTGAAGTCCTGCCTCCTTTTGTTAAATCTCTGTCTCTGTTTGGTGCTCTATTATTTGCTGGTATTGTGCCAAAAAGTGATTGTCAGCCAAAGAGCGGTTTCCAATGTTTCTGTGTGTGTGTTTTTTTCTTTTAAATTTTTACGAGTAATATCTTTACATGTCTTCGTAAACAGACTGGAGTAAACTGGATTTCTGAAGGGGTTATGTCTATATCTATCTATCTATGTCAGGGCTCTGTGTGCGGGCAGGCGGAGAGGAGGATCCAAGCGCAGGACTCGAACACAGAATTGTAAATCAAAACCTCAGCTTTATTGCTGACATGAAAACCAAACGTGACGTGCCGTGAATACAGAAACCAAAAAGCACACAGGCATAATCTGAGGGTACGACGCGACACCGAGCATGGGAAAACACAGGGCTTATATACACAGGGTAGTAATGAGGGAATGGGCAACAGGAGGGAGACACAGCTGGTAGCGATACAGGGGGAACAAAGCTGCACACACTAACCTAAGACAAAGACTTTCACAATAAAACAGGAAACATGAAACACTACTAAAAGACACGGACAGAAAATAATACATGAAACCACAATTCCTAAAACATGGATAAACAGAAACATGAAACTCTAATAATAAACATCATCATCATCATCATCATCACAACAAGAGAATGAGAAAACAATCCTGACAGGGGATTTTTTTAAATCACCCTGTAATTCTTCAGCTAAGACACCCGAGTTAGAAAACACAGAGACTGCAGTCGTTTTTACACGCGTGGGCAGCAGCAAACACACCCTGCAACTGCACACTGCTGCCTGCGTTCCTTTATTTTATACATGTCTGTGTATGTGTGTGTGTGTGTGTGTGTGTGTACAAAAATAACAACGTCACTCAGAATCAGCACACACTTAAGATTATAGTTTCACTTCTATAAAAAACATGCTCTGCAGTTTCCTGTCTACACTTTGTACAGAGTGTACTAAAAGCAACGGGTTATTTCCCTTTTCTACATCTGTTCTCAAAAAGAGGAAATGGTTCAGTAGCTGAATAAGTTCATCAAAAGTTATTAGGTGAAAAGTCACATAGACATTTAGATTGCTTAAACAACAGAAAAACACATTTCATGAAGCTGATCAAATTATATAAAAACAAAAATCTCTTGACAAATCCAAAAAACCAAGATAACTGAAACACAAAGTACCAGAGAAACATAAAGAATAATCCATGATGCAAAAGTAAACCAAAACATAATAAACTCAATTGCTGGGTCCAACAGACCCAGAACCGTGACAATCTATCTATCTATCTATCTATCTATCTATCTATCTATCTATCTATAGAGAGATATATAGATATATACATATCTCAAAGAAATGGCCTGTTTTTCAAGTATCTTCATGATTCTACCTTTACCTATTTTACTTTACTTTACCTACCTACCTCTACCTATTGTATCTACATATATAAAATATCTAGTTCTTTTCAGGCCCTGAAAATATGTATTCAAAGTGATGGAAACATAACAGTGATGTTAATTTCACCAAAAACCAAACCAACAAGTCATTTCTAAAAATAATTCCTGCAATCACTTTTTGGTAAATACCTGACAAAGATCGGGGGGAAATTGATAGGGCATAGTATCGATAAACTAAAATACTCTGGGGATGCTATGAATAATCTCACCTTATAGAAGGCAACCTTTCTGCAAACAGTTATAGTCTGACTTGGATCGAGTCCAATCACTCTAGGAGACATTGTTGAAGGTTTCATATAATAGCTGTCTAATTTATAAATGTAGACAAACTCCTGCCATGTTTCAATCGGTTTGAATGAGACTTTGTCAGTTAGCACAAATCGAGGGGACTCAACCGGCTGCCAGTTGGTTGTAATCTAGTTATATTCCTATAGAACAGAAAGGTTACTGAACTCAAATGTAACAGTTAAATATTAATTTCTGTTAAATGTGGCTTTCAGTAATTTATCACTCTTAGTTACTGTATTATCAAAAACATATTGAATGTCATTACCAACTTGATCCAGTCAGTTGCAGAATGGTAGCAGCATATTGCTCCAAATTATTTGCATCTTGTATTTTGAACAGTTTACAGCAGTAAGGCTTCTTTCTTTACTTCGCTTTCCTCTCTTACGAATCCTTCATATGGGTCCACAAAACCTTTGCTACACACCACTTTATGACGCTTGGAGGAGCTATACATTACGGTTATGCAATGTGTAAGTTTCTGCCAGAGTTCAACTCATTATACAGCTGTGCTATAAGGTGTTATAACGTAGTATCCAAAGTCCTTCTATCATATCCCTGGCATGCATCTGTATGCTGCGCTTTTACTTTAGGTCATCCAATCCCATCCAACATGAAAGTGCAGTGTGAGGAAATAAAAAAAACAAACTTTACACTGTTGCTTGCCATCATGACAAGAAAATGAATTGTGTGTTTGTAATTTGCGGACACCAGAATTTAAAAAACTGCAGATTGACTGAAAAAGCCCTAAGTGCATGTTACTCACCGATCCTTCCTGTTTTTATTCGTCCTCCGCTTCTTCCTGTCGCCTCCAGTATCCGCACATGATGAAAACCAGCTTTCACCAGTTTCTGTGCTGCTGCTAATCCAGCTATCCCACATCCTATGATCACTACTTTCGCGTCTCTGTGTCCACCCATGTCTGGCAACAACGGTGAACCGCAGCTGTGTCCTTCAGTGGAGCGAAAAAAAACCCCAGCTGCGAACAAAAATTCTTCCGGTCAAGATTTTCAGAATAAAGTCCATTTTCCGATTTTCCCTAGAATGCTTGACTACATGGAAAGTTATTCTCGCCATTATAAATAAAATACATTGAAAATATGTTTACATTATAATATATTATCAATGAGCCAAAATTTCAGGTTTCAATTATTATTATTTTATTATTATTACAAAATTGTAACTTAATAACTTAAAATTTAAAGTTATTTTCTTTGTAAGGAGTGGTCACTCCTCCAAAAAAAGCTTTGTTGAGACAGAGAGGTAGAGACAGATGAGCCGACAGAAGAAAAGTTTGCATGCCTCCCTAAAGCTGATCACATGACATCACCTTATATATTCATAGAGAGCTACTTTGTCTTTAGTGGCTTTCTTAAATAAAATACACTTCATTACACATTGAATATTTTATTTGGTGACTTTGAGGAAATGTATTTGTATTTCCAAAACACAAAGACTTCACTTGTCAGTTAATAATTAAAGTTGTATCCTTACTGCAGTTTTTCAGTATTAAACTTCAGAGTATTAGAGAGCAGACAATGTATTTTCAAACAGACGACTGACATCAAGGTTCTTACAGTTAGCTGGTATTTTGATCTATATAACATACTAACATTTTCATTTCAGATGACAGAAAGCCTGAAACGCCTGGGTGCCCTAGAATGCACCTGGATCCTGGTAACCCTGGTTTATGATTAACCTTGGTGCTTCTAGTACAGAAAAGAAAAACACCTTCGCGGAGGTGCAAGTGAGAAAGTTCCTGCTCTTTATGCACAGACCAATAAAGACAAGAGTATTTGGTGACCTCATAAGGTGAACACAGGGGGAGAAAAAAGTAGACATTAATTTACTTGCATAAATAAACACAGTAAATACACTACAATGTGTCCATGTTTGATTTTATTTATTAATTAAAAACACAATCACAAACCTGGATAGAGCCCTTTTGTCCACTTGTGACAAGTAAAGCAAAGTGCATCTCCTGTCATTTACTTAAGTTTTATTATAGGGAATCTAATAAATTATATTTGCATAAACTGAAACAAAATCATTACATAATTCGAAATATTAGGAGGACCGCGGTCCTTTAGAAAATGCAAATATATCATTATTTTGTGTTTAATGTAATGTTTGAATGATTTGGTGTTCTCCCTATTGAGGAAATGAACTATTCTGCATCTGAATCACACATTATATTTGTGGTCTTTTTATTCTATAGAAAGACAAAAAACACACAAGCAACTACATAGCATGTGTCCTGATTGTGGTTTAAAACAGATGATTTGGACTTTGATTTGTGCTTATTAATCATTGCAAAATAGTTGCAATGTCCAGGGAATGCATTTATGTATGGATATTTCCTCTATGGAAAATAAAGCTATTATTTGGTGTACTTTTTATCTAGCTTACTTCATCCATACCTGCAAGTTTTCCCATTTTTAATCAATTCCTTCCTCAGTCACACTCACTAAGGGTTGTATCACTAACCCCACGCCACACTGACCCACTTTTCAATAACTTCCTGCTACTTTGCCTGCCATTTGTATTTGTTCTATTGTACCTGCTTTGCTTAGCAAATTTTATCCAAGCACCTGCCCAACTACTGCTTGCCTGTAGCGATTAAGTCACGTGTGATCTACCTGTCGTTTTTATGGTATGCCATGGTTGACCATGCATAACTGTGTCTTATTTGTTCATAATACACTAAAATTGTTCAGTGCTCTTATTCTTTGATATTTTTTATTAAAATTGTTGGCATTGATTCAGTTTATGCATATTCTTATTTTTAAAATCACAACAAAAACATAATTTTACTTGCATTAATATTACCAACAACTCCACCATTAAAAGTTCCCTTGGCAACATGTTAGCAATGACTAATGTATAATGTAATGCGTCAACCTTTAAACCTAGATAAGGAGTGGAACTCCAGATTACAACATAACTATGCCACAAGCCCTCTTTTTTCCCATATTCAGCACTGTGGTTTTTAGTGCCAAAAGACAACCACTATGATTACTCAGTGTCACCAGATAAGATTTGTCTTTTATCTTATCTGACTAAAGAGCAGTCAGAAAAGATAAAAGACTTATCTGATTGTTTTTTAGTTAAAAAAAAAAGAAGCTAAAAGAAAAGTCTTTATCTTTAAATTTCTTATATTACAGGGAATTCATGGGCTAACAGAAGCCCAGTAGTGAGTGATGAGTCTATCCGCTTCTCTCCACCCAGTGATAATTGCTCCATGGACGGTGGAGTAAAAGCAAGGATGGGTCGCCTCTCCAGCAAACAACACCTGCAGGGGCTGAAACACACAAGCAGTAAAAGGGAGAAACATTTTTCAAGGTTATATTATGTCACTTTCTGTCTAACTATTAAGTAACAGAAGTCAGTACTTCCCTGGGCAATATGACTCATTTGATTTACTAATAGTTCATCTGCTGCACACCATGCCAAGATATGTCACGTTTTCTACTAGCAATTCTTATCAAACTGTGTTGTGATTTGGCGCTATATAAATAAAATTGAATTGAATTGAACTGTGTTATCACTGGCATTTTTTATAGATTGAATAAACAAATGTGAACAAATGATGCATTTTTTCCAACAGGCTGCTAGTAACAAAGCGCTAAAGGATACTTTTTAAAATGGATTTTAACGGATAAAACACTCCTCTGAAATTGGTCAGGTACAAGGACTGGACTGAACATTTTTAAAGACATTCAAAAAAGCCTGGAGAACTCTTACTCAAGACCACTTTAGAAAAATGACATGAAAGTCTGGCTCCTTGGAAGAAAAATATTAGCGGTGGCTCAAGACGTTTTGTACCTGTGACAGAGTTTCCTGTGAAGGCAGAGGTTCCATCATGTTCTTCAGGTCCTTGGCTGTACAGCCTATGGCTGGGTGACAGTAGGAACCGTATGTCCAGGGATCAGTGAACCACCGGGAACACAGGATTCTCTTTGGTGTGATGGTATCGTTTCCTACACACAAATATGAAATAACCAAGGCTCAACAACTTCAGAAAATATATATTAAAAAAACAGATATAAATAATTACTTTTACTACATATTAAAGCCTTCCCTCTATGTATGACAGCTTTTTAGGACTTGAATACTGTATATCAGTAACTATTTGCTAGCTCATTTCAGCAGGCAGTGCCTTATACAGCCTGCCCCTCCAATATGCCCCCTGTGACAGCCAGTGGGGTGGCCTTGTGTTCTTGTTTTCTTGTTGCCTGTTTCTTGCAGGTAGGTAGAGCTGACCCAGTTATAGATGCAGCACACCTGAGCAGGCCAGTCCCAGTGTATAAAGACACCTTGACTGAACCATGGCTGTCTCTCTTTGTCTGTCACTCATTATGTTCATTTTGTTCTTCAGTTATGGCTGTTGTATTATTTAACTTGTGTTTAAGTTTCTTTACCTTATTTCATTAAAAATATCTTACAGCCTTTAAAAGCCTGTGTGTGGTCTCCCACTTGCTTGTCACGTCCTTTGAGCTGGGTTGTGACACCCCATTCTGGTTTATTAAAAAGCAGCAGCTGGATCGATTATGGATCAATTATCTGAGAAGAATATTTCTTGCTACTCAAGCTACTTTTAGATGCTCCCCTTTCCAAAACATGTTACCACATTAGGCAGCTCTGTATATTTGAGTTGACAGATTATTATGGGTGCCCTTCCTGACGTAGTGTCCAGGCGATTTGTGTGTTTTCTCGGGCACAAACCAGGTAGCTTCTACCTTAATGGTGCCCATTCAATACCTATTCAATACTCGGTCTAACATGTACATTTCTGCACTAGAAGGTTTCAGTCGAGGAAAATAGCTGCATAGTTTTCTACAATCAATTGTCATCTGCACAGTGGCCTGTTTTGGGCATGTCAACATCAGAGGATAAACTCTGCAATCTGACCTGGTTTCATAAATCTATA
>NW_005187537.1:1722651-1732355 GCF_000239375.1 Pundamilia nyererei | reverse complement strand
CTATCAGCTTTTTAAAAATATAAATACAATTTGTGCCAACATCATATTAGCAGGTTCAACCACAAACTCAGTCTTATTGCTGTAAGACATAAAGATATTTAGGTAATAGTCATACACGTTTGCTGCTCGATTTAATGCCATTATATCTGCATATATACTCTTTATTACCTGAACTTGTTTTATTCCTATAACAATGAGATGTTTTATAGATTTCTAATGAAAAATTGAACTGTTGTGATGCTTGTGCATACAGAGAAGTTTTCTTAGGTATAACAACCTTTAATTTTAATCATTAGTCTCTTTGATATTTATTTTTTTATCTTTAATTATGCTATAGAGGAAAGAGCTATAAGGTTTAGATCAGATATAAAACTTACCTGTGAATGTACGGACGAGGTTTGTGATTGACTCTGTCACTTCCTCCTCAGGAAGTGTCTCCATATACTCTGCCTCATGGCCACAAATCCAGCCACAGAGAACATGGCTACCCCTGAGAGTTTGTGTTAATCAACAAGAGAAGTCAGAATGCTGGTTTGAATTGCAAAGGAAACTTTATAGGAGGGAAAAATCATTAATGGTCTCTCAGATTAACATGTCACTTACGTTTCAGAAGGTTTATGCACAGTGAATGTCACCAACTTCCTTATCCAGGATTCACTCACATCTGACACTTGGTCTGACACAGTCTCCTGAAAACACAAAAGGGTTTATGTCCTCTCTGATCTCTGGCTCTAAAACACAACTTCACACAATATCTCTATTGTTTTACCCTTACTAGGCAACATTTCTGAGATATTTTATTGCATCATATACATAAAAACAAAGAAACAGGTTCATATCTTTAAAATTGTGCAACAAAGTTTAAAAATATCTGTCCACCTGTTATTAAGACAGGTTCGGTACATACTTATGAAACTATTCTGGCTGCTGTATTACAAACCTCGTCTTCCCACACGAGGTAGATGATTTCACAATCAGCATCCCACCACGGCGATTCAAACTCCACAAATATTTTGTCACATGTTCCAAATCCTAGTGTCTCGATCGACTTCAGCTTGTGGGCCGGGAGAGGAGGGTAGAACAGAGAGGAGTGGTGCTTCTTCAGATATCCTGACAAAAAGAAAACGTATTAAAAATTGCATAAACTGCAGCAGAGGGTTAAATCTAACTTGGTCTGTATTCCATTGTTAAAGTGACACTACCAAAACCCCGCCATTAAGATTAAGCTCTGACATTGGTCGTAGCACGGAATTTACAATTAATCAATTTCATGCAGAGATACGAAAAACAGGATGAAGTATATGAAAAGAAGTTTACCTAAAGGCACAGTGACAATAACGTGATCAGCAGAAATCCTCTCGCCATTCTCACACTCAACCGTCACAGGACTTGAGCCACACTCTGTGTTGCTCCAGTGGACACAGCTCACAGGGCAATTGTAGGTCACCAAATCAGAGGGGAGTTCAGACATCAAGTTCTCGATTAGGCGCTCAAATCCTCTGCAAAATAAGATACATTAAGATGACCACAATGCAGCATCTGTAGTACATTTGTATTTTATATTTGATGTGATAATCATAGCTGTTGACAATGACAAAGTGATGATGAGTGTCCATGAAGTGTGCAAAACTTGACTCACCGCTTACTATTGAGGTTCATTAGATTAGAGCAGTGGTTCCCAAACATTTTTTGCTAGGCCCCCCTTTGTTTTACAAGAAAAATTTTTGCCAAAACACATCCTCCAACCACACACACCCTTATTTTGCTCCATTGCGGTTTATTTTACACCTCAAACATTTAGTAAACAATTAAAAATGACAGGTAGTAATAAAATAAACTACTAACTCTTTTACACTGCGTCCACACCTACACGGGTATTTTCGAAAACGCAGCTGTTTCGTCCACACGTAAATGGCGTTTCCAATCACCGAAAACTGAGATTTTTTAAAACTCCTTTTTTGCCTTTACGTCGCCACGCAACCTCAAAGGTATGTGCCTTTTTTTCACGTCACGCTGTGCGCCACGTTATTGTTTACATGAGCTGATTTACAGAATGGCGGATAGAGACGAAATACTGTTACTGTTAATCTGACTATCTTCAGTTTTTACAGGCTTACATACACACACAGTTACTGTCACTCCATTTACAAGGCAGAGGCGTCACAGTGTAATTATTTTACATGTAGTTGTTTTTTTTTCCTGTGTAATAATATTCAACATTGCTATCAATACATTTTTCAAAAAATGCCTTGTGCAGGTGAAGCCAAAGGGAAGATATGCTTCATCATATTTTCTAGTCTTTGGCTTAGAATGAAGTTGGTTTAGAAACATATTCAGCTATGCTTCATCTCCTGCTTTGCGTTTCTGTGACAGCCCCGTGCTAGCTTAAAGTTGTTTCAGCATGTGCTCCTGGTTATTTCATAGTCTTTCAAGACTTAGTCGTGGTTAGTGATTCTCTAAATGAATTAAGGTGCAGCGAATGGAAATCAGGCCCATGACCTTTAATATGGCAGAGTGCCAAATATGTCTAAGAGTTAGCTCAAGCACATGTCCATGGATCCTGTCTGGCTACTTTAAATATAATCTGTAGTGAATAAATAAGAAATTATAAAGATTAACTGGGTGAAACTGGAGCGGTCAAGAGCATTTTCTATTTATTTAGTGCGTACTTACAGACATCAAGGTGCCTGTATTTCATTGTCTTAGTCTTTATTGTGGATAAATTAGCTTTGTTCTTGTAAAACTAGACAATAAATGAATAAATAATAATTAGCTAATCGCTATAATAAAAACCACAGAAGGTTCTCACACAGGCTGATCAGAGGAGTAAATAAAAGAAACAATCTAAAGGACTAAGGATCTAAATCACTGCCACTTTAATAACTCAGTATTAATCAATGCAGCTTTACTCTTTGACAGCACTTGGTGGTGAAGGCATAAACTTAAATTGCTACAGGTGAGCAAATGACAAGTAAATGAATGGCATTTATGTTAACACCCTTTATGCATACAATGATGCACAAACCTTGGAAGCGTGCAGTCCACGCCACGTAGGCTCTTATACATAGAAAAGCCTGCCAGGTCTATGTCATCCATGCTATGAGTCGCACTTCCACAGCACTCAAACTTCAGCATAGTACTGAAGGCAGAGAGAAGCAGCTGCCTAGTGGTTTCATCCTCATCTTTCCACCTTCCCGCTGCTTGGTTCTGCGCCTGCACAAAATGCCAAATTTCAACAAAACAGATTTTTTTCTTTACAGCTTTTTATATCATCAGCAACAAGCATAATTCAAAACAATGTACCTTTGTTCGCATGAAATGTCCTACACTCTCCCAGGATGTGTTTTTGCGATTTTGAAATTGTGAAGTGTTATCTAAAATCTCACGAAACAGCTCCTCAGCTGGTTCCATGCTTTCTGCACTCAGCCTCTGACCTTTGGGACAGAATTTAAAGTTGTAATAACAATCACAGCTTACCAAGCACGCTATTAATATACACGATGATGCGATGTGCTGAAGTACACTTGTGTTACTATGTCTGGTCACCTGAACTGCTGAACCAGTTGGGGACCAAGGGAGGATCTTCATCCACGTCTACGGCCTGGTTCTTTGAAGTGAGGGCTTCTGGAGGCAGGAGGTCATAGTCACGAGACAGACAAAACAATGGGTTCTCCTCAGATGGGCCATGGATGTAAGCCGCACCAATCTCTGTAATAGTGCTACCTGTCAAAGAAAAACAAGTCTTTGTGTACATTTACTTGCACAATGACAGTAAACTGACCAAAGATTAAGTTGACAGCATAATTATCTTGATGATGGGAGGCCGTTGTACTCGTAGATCAGGTTAACTCTTTGTAATTCTGAGAAAAACTAAACACACCCCATGAGTCAACAACTGGAAGAGCCACCTGTAGCAGCAATAACTATAAGTTATTCTTTACTGCATGACTTTAGTAGTCTCTCACATCTTTGTGGAGGAACTTTGGCCAACTCTTCTTTACAATGTTGCTTCGGTTTATTGAGGTTGGTGGGCATCCATTAAAGCACAGCTCTGTTAAGGTCCCACATTCAATCGTGTTGAGGCCTGGAATTTGACTGAGACATTGCAGCACCTCAATTATTTTCTTTTTCAGCTATTCTGCTTTAGTGCTTGGGATCACGATCCTGTTGTCTGACCTACTTTGGGCCAAGCTTTAGCTTGTCAGACAGACACTCACATTTGACTTTAGAATACCTTGGCATACAGAGATCGACTCAACGACTGCAAGGTGCCCGGGTCACATGCCTACAGCAGACTGCCAAAACCCTTTTTTTTGTGTGGTGAGGTTCATCAAGACTTTAACATCACCTGGTTGCTAAGATGCACTTAGTTTTTCACGGTACTGCATAGTGTCCTGTAAAAACTTTAATGTGAGGTGTCTGTATGCACTGGCATCATTTTTGTGTTGTTTCACCATTCGGAAAACATCAGAAAGCTGCACAACAGTCCAAGCACTGAAACTGAGAATAAGTACAACAGAAGATCCTGACAGCAGCAGGTGGTTGAAAGAGACAAGAACATGTTGGATCGCTTATCCTCCTAGATTGTCTGCAATGAAGATGCTCACACTTAGAAATTAATGTTGTTCTTACTAAGGATTTAATTTAGTTGGTTTCTGATTTTTCTGACAGTGTAAAGACGAAACCGACTAAAACAGAAACTACATATAAACTTACCCAGAGTTGCTGTTTTTATTCGTCCCCCGCTTCTTCCAGTCGCCTCAAGTATCCGCACATGACCATATCCAGCTTTGACAAGCCGGTGAGCCGCTGCTATACCCGATACTCCACATCCTATTATAACTATCTTTGGGTCCGCACTCGTCGCCATCCTTGGTTCGCATCGAACTGTAGGACTGTCGCTCTCACAGCTTTATCTCAACTTCACCTCGGGGCGTGTATGAAATAAGATAGTGTGACTCGAGCATACAGTGGGGTGTGACTTATATATCGGTGTACATTATATAGTAGCGGTAACGCGTTGGCAGTCCGGGGACGGCACGTCTACCTGCAGAGAGGGTCTGTTGTCGATGGAGGCAGTGTCAAAAATAGGCGGCAGGCTACAGGTGAGTGGGCTACTCAGCCAGCCGTGGACAAGACTGAAGTTACGTAATACAAAGAGCTGAAGTGAAACAGAGTGTTAAAGGAAATGAAAAGCGCCCACTACAGCCGCTGTCTGTGCCTCTCTTGCTGTATTCATTATTATTTTTTAGCTCTTCTCTTGCTACTGGTGGAAGTTATCTGTCCTTTCCTTCCCTGTTTCGGCCCACCTCTCAACCAATCACCGTTTGACCAACGCACAACGTCATCCACGTCTAGGAACGTGCAGTTGGAAGACTGCGCTGCAGCATGTTTGCGGTACCTGTCCGTAGGAAAACGCAATACACAAAATGAAACAATTAACGGACCATAAACACATCATCAGGAAGTATCATTTCACTTTGTACTAACTTGTTTATATAAGCAGTGACCACAGACACTTGACATGATTTCTCTGACGTCAAACTGGGGAAAGGACCATAAAAGGCAAGAAAAATGAGAAATATAGTTTTGAAATGATTTACAGACACATCTGCCCCAACAGCAATTTGGTGATTTTTTTTTTTTAAACTTTTAAAGCCCTTTTAAAGCCCTGTTTGTTAAATGCTAATGTTTTTCTAAGAGCATCTCCCAACCAAGCTGCAACTAATGCAAAATGAAACCAGTGCTGAAGTGCCAAAAGTCCCAGTTTCTCCAGTGGCCCCTTGATAGATTTAGCTACCAGTTTTTAATTTGAAAAGTTGGAAGTGCCTTAAAACTCCATTCTTTTAACTGGCCAGCAGGCTGCTGTTGGGATGGACTCTAAGCAAAAATTCACAGGGGACCCCTTCAACCGTTCATCACCATTATTTTATAAATAATCTCACACCCCTAACAGTACCAACAGTCCTATAAAATCCAGGTGTTTATTACGCCAGAAATGCCAGTGACCACATTTGTTTGTTCCTCTTCTTCTTCTTTTTTTTGCACTCCTAGAAAAATAATTCATAATTTTCCTGGCATGATTCTGTCCCCTTTGAGTCGGATCGAACCCCCTTAGAGAGGTTAGGTCTCGCTAACTGTCACTGCCAACTTTGCACATTGTAAGATAAGATAAGGTAAACTTTTATTATTCTCACACGTGGGAAATTTTTACTGAAGTAACTGATGTACTTTAGAATTTTCAGTCCTCCTTGCCCCCCACTTGACCTGTGATCTCAGTAAACTTTTTTCAGATTATTTGTATTATACTAAATGGAATAACAGCTCATTTTGTAAATTATGGTTCTGATTAGAGCTCACTGAGCCTGTTTACATTGCTTATCGACTTGCCAATCAAATTGTGAGCCAGTGAGTGTGTAGTGTGCCACAGTTTCCCAGTTAATTTAATCCATAGACAAGATGAAAGATGGTATCATTGGTCTGGGTCTTGCAGTTTTGTCATTTCTGCACCAGTGTAATTTTTCCACACAGATGGTTCTGTTTAGGTTGTGCCTACAGAAATAGTTTTTGTGCATCAGTATTTCAATGGCCACTAGAGGGTGCTATTACAGTAAAAAAAAATGCTTTAACAAATGGCCTGTTTGTGTTATTTACACACACATGAAAACAGCGAATTACAATAAGTCTTTCTAAATGGCATTTTAACTTATGTGCAGTACAGCACAATTAACATTATATTTAATACTGATTTTCTCCCTTTAATTTTAGGATGATATTAAAATATGATAAAACGTTTTGTTTTTGGGTTCAGAGATGAGATTGTAAGTAAATTTACAACAACAGGAACACCAATTGATAAAACAGTCAAGGTCCACACAGTAGCTCTTTGGTGAATGCAAATCATTACAATTGTTTTTATTTTTGGTTTACTGCTAATCAGTTGCCAGTCTCTCAAACCTATCAGCTAGGGTGCAAAGGCCAGGTTTTCACAGCTTCCTATGTAGCAGTTTTATTTGGATCACGGATGTGGTTCAAGACCTCCTGTTTTGTGAATCAGTCATTGTTTATAGATGCAAACGATATATCTTTAAAAGCTTAACCATCTTCAGACAATAGCTGATGTTTTTGAAATTACTTTTCAGAATTGTTATCTCCCCCCCCCCAAATGGAACATTTACATGCATGCAACAAGTTCAGTTGCAATGATCAATAAAACTTGCTTTTATTGACCACAATCGGAAACCAGAAATTTTCAGCTATGTAAATCCAATGTCTGCTTATAGTTTCTACTAACTTCCATGCATAGATATTTAGTTTAATATATAGCAATCTAACAGAATATCTTATCCATTTGCAGGAAAGGCAGACTCTGATGCTTATCAGGAATTTTGCACGAGCATATGTTTTTCATACTGAAAATTAAACCAGTATTCAAAGGCTCAAAAGAAATTACTGCAGCAAACATGACTATACTTGGAGTTTTTCCATTTCTGCAGGGTTTTAGAAGTTCATAAGATACAGCTTTCCTTAGCTGGACACAGTTAACCTTTAGCAATATTCCCTTAAGTAGTGGATAAATGTGACCAATCTTCCTCTTGCCCAATATTTCAAACCAAATTTGCTTTAGTAAGACCATGAGCTCTGTGAATATATGTGAGATTAATGGTTGGGAGTAGGGAGCATTATTGAATTACTGTTATGATCTGATAAAACAATAATAGTGAGTGATTGTAGGTCAGTGTTTAAAGTCAAGGTTGAGCCACAAAATATTACAAAAGTCTTGCCGTTTGTAAATCTGTGGGAAAAAGGAACAGCCATACTCTCTCAGGATACCTCTATTGTGTAATGCTGAAAGGGTCAGGGTTCTCACACACACACACACACACACACACACACACACGCACACACACACACACACACACCCCCTCATGGGAAGTAGCTGGCAAAGAGGGCTGCTTAGAAGAACAATGCTAATGTGTGTTCAGTCTGTGGAAACACAGGAAATAATAAATATGGCTGTGTGTGTAAGCCCAAGCTTAGTTTCTTTATTATAAGACATCAAGCAGTATTTTTGAAGGACAACACTAAAGCTGATTTATTAGATAAAAAGGTCCAAGTCAGAGAAAACATTACCAAAACACTTCAGTATAAATATCCATATGTGCAGTAAAGATTTTCATACAAAATGTGAATATATTAATAGAAGATATCAAAACAGTGATGCACTTAGTTGTAAAAATATTGACAGAATAGATGATACAAAGTGGTGACTCACTTTTTCTCCTTTACCTCTACATTCACTAAAGTATCTGGAACTATTCCCATACTAAAACAACAATCATTAGTGTTGCACCCGCCCATTCCCCTTACACATCAGCACGCGCTTATAGAAACAATCATGCTCTGTCATCAGTGTGATCTCTGTCTTCAAGCTGATGCAGTATCATAGATTTCAGGGCACTGTACCTGCAGAGGTGGGGGAAAAGAAACACTCGAATAAAGGCTTTGTGTTGCATGTTCACACTTAAACCCAAATACATATTTATTTATTACTGAAGAGTGGTATTATTTTAATGAAAAGACTGAACAAAGAATGTGTTATGAATGACTTGTTCGTCAGACTGTCAGTGGAGCTTAGCTACTTAGAACACAAATCCTAAAAAAGAATACAGGTTGAGACAATTTGATGCAAGTTAACTGTAACCATGAAAGGCACAGTTGCGATTCCATCACTGACTTGTAGTAATTCATGGAAACGTTATCCCAACCTTAAACCTGATCTTAACATTGCAATGTAATATTTTTCTTATGATGATGTGCCTTTTGTCTCCAGAAGAGAAGCAAGTCTGAGAGTCTGTTTACCACAGAACTGTGTAAACAGACTCATAAGGCCACATGAGTCATAAAAGTACATACAAGGCTTAGTAGGCTGAAATCTCAGTCATATGAGGTGAAAGATTATATAAGCTTGCAAACAATAAGCCGTGACACTGTCCTTAACTGAAGAGTGACTGCCTTGTTTTGATTCAGTAATACTGACAGGAAACATGCATATTGGCTCCACATCGTGAAATAAATCAGTCGAGATTTACAACATTTATGAGAGGAGAGACTCTTGACTTACTTTTTGGTCAGTTTGATTATTTCACGTTCCTCTTCCTCTTTCAGTTTTTCTACAAAGCTGTCTAAAACGGGAATCTCAAACTTTATGTACTGGGCAACCTGGAAAAAGATAAATTCAAACGTATCATTTTGAGGGAGAACTATCCACAAATAAATGTTACACAAAACAAAGCTTTTTTCCTTTCCCCTGGTTTAGCACTAAGATGGCAGAAAGCACTCATTACTGTTATTTATTGTATTCTTGTGCTTTTCAGTGCAACTGATATATTGTTTGCTTTTATGGAAAGGTCTGCATTTTGTGTGAGAGTGAATATTGCGACTGGAATCTGCTGCAATTGTGGCCCATATACATAGCCAAATAGATGAATACCTGTAACTTGTGCACTTTGTGTTCACACCTGCAGGAGTAATTGGGGTGTCTGCATCCCATTCTTTTTTATTCTTTCTTAACTTCATTGAGATGTATAGATATAGTATACATAATATAGACGTCAGGGCCGTGCAGAGAGGTTTAAAGGGGCGGGTGCTCAAAGTTAAAAAGGGGCACATTGAACCAGGCTGAATAACAACAACACATTCAT
>NW_005187537.1:1707665-1720533 GCF_000239375.1 Pundamilia nyererei | reverse complement strand
CTGCTGCAGGATTGCTCTCCCCCCCACACACACCCCCCCCCTCACATCATCTATAACTGACTGAGACAGGCACACTCTCGCCCCCACACACACACACACACACACACACACACACACACACACACACACACACACACACTAAAAAAAAACCCATAAACAAATTAATAAAAATAAAAAACCCAACACAGATTGAAAGGTCTCACTTACCACCAGACTCATGCACCATGTAAAGAACAAACTCCTCAGCTTTATTCTCCACCTTAGAAGACAGAAGTATTAAGGCAGGCATAGAAAGCTTTTAGTTCAAAAACAATGTTGCTGTTATGCCAGCAGGTTAGAAGGACTGGTTTCCTTGAGTATGCTGCCTATGAAACTGTAGCTGTCTCCAGGCTAGCACTGTGCGTTTTTCGGTGGCAAGATCCAGTTTACCACTGATTTACCGAAATGATCACCCATGATAATAACTGCTTACTTCACTCACATTTTCAAGTATACAAAATTTATCAAATGAATACATTAATAAGGTAAATACTTGATTTTAATCAACTTGAAGTGAGACCAGTATCTTTATTGCTCACCCTAAACTTGTGTAGCAGCAGGTTCAGGACTTGGCCAGTTGTCATGGTGCTGTTTACTCTTACGTTAGTGACTGAACCATAGGCTGGAGTAAAAACAGATGTCTGGAGGCAAGAACACAATAATGGAAAAATTCACAACAGAAAATGCCCATGTAGAAGACAGAGTACTAGTAGAGGCGCTTTGCTTCATCGACACTTCAGTATGGATTCCTAGGCTTAAGTGCCCTGGACATTTTCCACAGGAAGTCTAAAACAGAAAGGAAATCTCTCACTCTGTACCTGGACTCTGTTCAAAAACAACATGCACTTATTGTATCTGAGAGACTGATGCAGGAACACAGTGTAACCCCTTTTTTTTCTCCTCCCTGTGGCACATTAATGAAATGAGATCACAGCTGGCTATTGTAAAACTCAGCAAAAGCACAGGCACACCCACACAGGAAAGCACTGCCCCTCTGCACCTGGAGATGTGTCAACAACCAGAAACATTAACGGGTGTACTGTTATGCGTGTTCTGTTTACGTACCTTATGGTTGTAGAAGTGGCCGTTGATTGAGAACCTGTGTGTGCGCAAGCGCTGCAGGTCTCTGGCAGTGTGAGTCTTTGACCTCCTCTGAACACGCATGAAGGAAGCATCACTCCTGGTCCTGAGTAGCTGAGGAGAGTCGTCCTCATCCTGACCACCCACGTCACCACCTCATTGAGGGAGACACGTAAAGAAAAAACACACCTGTTTTAACACAGGTACATTGATTCAACTGCAAATACCTAATCACCAAATAAGGTAGGAGCAGCTCCTGATTAGGCATAGAGAAATAGTCCAGAGAGCCTTATTAAGTTCAAAACCAACCACAACATTTAAGTGACTTTGAACGTGACATGGTTGTTGGTGCCCGAGAAGACGGTCTGCGTATTGCAGAAACTACTGATCTATTGGGATTTCCCCATAGAACCATCTCTAGGGTTTGCAGAGAACACTCCATAAAAGAGAAATATCCAGTAAGCAGCAGGTAAAAATGCCTTGTTTATGTCAGAGGTCAGTGGAGATTCGGCAGACAGCTTTGAACTGAAAGGAAGGGAATAGTAACTCAAATAAGCACTTGTTACAACCAAGGCATGCAGAACATGTTGAATCTCGAAGCAACAGCAGAGGACAACAACAGGTGCCATTCCTGTGAGCCAAGAACGGGAAACTGAGGCTACGGTTCACACAAGCTGACCAAAATTTGACAATAGAAGACTGGAAAAATGTTGCCAGGTCTGATGAGTCAGTGTTTGTTGCAAGATTCAGATAATATAGCGAGAATTTGGTGTAAATGACATTAAAGTACGAATCAATCCTGCCCTGTATTAACCTCTCAGGCTGCTGGTGGTGGATTGTCAGGGTGGACATTTCTTTGGTGCGCTTTGGGCCCCTTAGTGGCAACTGAGCAGGTGACATTTAAACCTCAGTTTTGTTGATAATCATGTCTGTCCTTTTATGGCAACAGTGTACCCATCTTGTGATAGTTGCTTCCACCAGGATAACGTACTATGTCACGAAACCTAAATCGTGTCAAACTGGTGTCTTGAACATATCAGTGAGTTCACTGCACTCTCTGCAGTCACCAGATCTCAATCCCATAGAGCACCTTTGGGATGTGGTAGGCAGGAGAGTTGTGGATGTACAGCCAATAAACCTGCAACAACTGTGTGTTGCCATCATGTCAATATGGACCAAAATCTCATAATTGTCTCTAGCACCCTTCTGGAAAAAGAATTAAAGCCGTTCTGAAGGCAAAAGGGGGTCTAATCCAGTAATGGTTATACTGGGTTAGACCTCCTTTTGGGATAATAAAGTGGACAGTGAGTGTACATTCAATAGCCTGTACTTCATACTGACATTAAATGTAACATTAAAATATGTGAACAATCATTTTGGGGTTAGGGGAGAACATATTTCATACATTTATATCCAATAAAAACTATTCATCTGCTGACACATTCTTTTTACATGAGCAGCAGCAGCAGCCTAGTTTTCACCCTGTGGTATTTTCTTCCCAATTATGAGACAATTATTAGCATCAATAAGTAAAATGATTTCTTGATTTGTTATCAGCACCCTTGTTCAGTTAATTTTTTGAAAGCAATTTCTATAGTTCAATAAATACAATAATGTCCAGGATTTTTCCAATAATCAATCATAAATCAAACAGCTACTATTATGGTGTTAAAGTCAGACAAATCTTGCTCCTCAGAGCTAGCTCTGACAAATCAGTGTTGCACTACAAGTTAACAAGAGTTTTCCAAATTAGCTTTTGAGACTCTCACCAGTACACTACAACTCTACAATCACAATCTAACAAAACTTATAACAGTAAAAAGTAGATCATATAGTATTAGTTGTGAATATTCATTTTTTCTTCCATATATTTTTTAATTTTGTCATATGGGGACCACATCACCACTGTATGACAAAATGTTAAACCACTGATTCAGTGGTGATTCATGCTGCGTTGTTTACCTTTAGTCATAAGGTGCTTCTGTGAGAAAACAGATGCTATCAAAACCGCTTAGTGATGGCTTTGAGGCCTTTCTAACAAGTCTAACTGGTTATTTATAGAGCTGATGATCTGATTTCAGTGGCATCTCATGATCGTATGTGCCCAACATGTGAGTCTACCTTACCAAAGTGCTTAATGAAGCACTTGTGGGACCATAATCTCCTTCAGTAGGTGTGTAATCTGAACTAATCCAGCACGTTTGTGTGTGTGTGTGAAAGAGAATAGCCGCACGTGTTTCAAACTCACCTGCTGGTCCGGTTTCTTGGTCAAGCGAGTTATTATTAGACTCTGCTGACACCTGCTTCGCCACGGTAAATCTGCCGTTTTTGTAGAAGACAAACGAAGGGTAAAGTTTTTAAACCTCGAACACCAAGCGTATCATATTTGATACATGAGTTTTTATGTTATCTTTACATTATCAGTGTGATGTTAGCAGTGTGCAGTTAAATTGCACAATACATATTTAAGCCATACGTTGCACAAAAATGTCAGACCTAGCAATTTTTAAACTGTAGTATGATACAAATACAATAGAAATTACAAGTCAAATCTGCAAATTGATAGTTACTTTTTTAATGTTAGACATTTCCATAAACATTTCAGTTTTAAAAATGAGAATTTTCTCGCACCTAATGTCATGGTTCAGGCTTTTACAAGGTTAATGTATCTTTACAGTTTATGTGAAGTTATTGTATTTACCTTGTTCTGAACTGGTGAGATGTGATTGAAAGCCTTAAGTAAGCAATGGATTTACATTTTTGCAGACGGCTAGATGAGCAGATTAGCATCTTTCAGATAATTATGATGCTACAGTAAAAAGAGGATTAGCTTAGCTTAGCCCAAAAGTAGAATAATTGTTTTAATTATTCTGAGTATTGATGAAACTGCCAATCATTCTCTTCAGAAACATATCATTGGCTTTTGGCTTCAAAGTGCTTAAAAATGGACTGAAATTAGAAGCTGGCATCTTAATTAGGTCGTTATACCTGCTGAAACGAAATCTTTCATTGTCATCATACATCTGAAGTCTTATTGGTCGACATAGACCCCAGTAGATGTTCAGCAGCCCTTCAAGAACAAACTCTCCATCCTCCTGCATACAGACACAAACACACGTATGACAACAATTATCAGCAGTCATTGTCAGAGGGGATATCCTGCTGGCCTGCAGCCACCATGGTTCAATATCAGGTGTACGTGCTGGGACATTCGCTCACAGCTGCAGGGTGAGCTCTGTCATCTCTCAGAAACTGTGGAAAAAAGGGCGTGTCACACAATCCTTTTTACAAGAATGAATCATGTCTGGGAGGGCCGAAATGGAACAAAGTCTTAATAACTGCTGTGGGTCACGTACACGCAGGGGGCGAGTTTGTTGTTTTTGTTGAGAAAAAAAAGTGAAACTCTAAAATTAGAATAGATTGGAAACTATGCCGTACGTGCTTTGGATGTAGAAAACAAAACTGTTTGCTTTTACAGCTAAATGCAAAACACAAAAGGCAGAACTAAAGCAGAAATCAAGGGCCTTCGGCGTGTTAATGTGAAAAATAAATCCAGAGGTTCAACAACAAGTCAAGGTTTATGTGCTTTGTATTAAAGCTAGATCAATGATAAATCAGATACCACACATCTGTGACTGTGATAACAGCCATCCACCACACTTTTAGGACGTCCGCTTGCCTGAAACAACTTGTTATATCATCACTATAACTAATTCATTACCCAGAAATACAATAAATATCATTTAACAGATTTGCTGAGGGGAAAAGCTGATGAATCAAATCATTATGCAGTTTCAACAGCAAAGTAACACAGATAAGAAATAATTCCTAATTCTCAGAAGCCCAACTGCTCAGCTGACACCAGTAAAACCAACAAGCATCGATTTTTAAAGTATAATTTTTATGTAATAAAAAGTAAAATCATTGGAAAAGGCTGAATATATCTGGAATTCATAAGTCACAGAGAATTTTAAATGTATGCAAGTTTTGACATTTCAATTTACATACATTCCAATAAGATTGAATCATTTCCACTGAAATGTAATAAATTTTAATGGATTCTTCTAATTAAGGAGGTGTTACATGCAAACATGTGGCTTCACTGAGCTCAAACAGATTAATTATTAATTAAACAAGAACAAAACAATTCATATTAGAGGGCAGATATTTTATGTACTTTTTGAGCAGCTTGCATGTGATGCATCCTCGTGTATGCTCTGCTTTCATGCATTTCACTTGTGTGCATGAGACTGATTGTTGAAGTAACCACATGATGAACAATTTTTACAGGCGTCTGAGCCGTTACAGACATAATCCTCATGTTTTGTTTTTTTAAACTTTTAATGAGTTGATTTGCATTGAAAATGTGTGCGTTTGTGTATTTTTTTCTGTTGGTTTTATAACAAGGGATCAGGAGGAGGCATAATGGTTGGAAATGACTGAAAGAATAATTATGCTTGTTTTCATTTTCATAATGATAACAATCATAAATGTTAAAGAGTGGAAAGAAGAGACAGAAAGTGGATTTCTGGAGGCGCTCACGGGGCTTCATTGTTTTGGAAATATAAACATTCAGTGCAGCTGCACCACTGAACCTCGCTGACCCACCACTCCTGAGTTTCCTGAACAGGCATGAACACACCCTCAAGTGCACGCACACAAATTCACACAGATGCGAGTTAGGTCAGCTGAGCTATTTTTGGATCTAGCGGTTAATCACTCTGCTGCAGCGTGCCTCTATAAAGGCTGGATACACACTCCAGTCCACTCAGACTCAACTGCAAAGACTGGACATCACTTCTATTTCTCTCTGCATGTCAAACCTACAACACAAGTATCAAAGGTGAGAATGATTCCTCTCTTACTTCTTCATTATTAGCTGTTCCTCAGGACTACAAATGAATTATCCCCACAAGTTATTTTTAGAGAAATCCTAGCAGTGTATTCAACATTAACTAAAGAGTTATAAAATTAAGTTAATGATTTGGAAGTAATTATTTTCAGGAAACAATACAGAATAAGGAAAGGGGGAAACATCTTTCAGTTTAGCTCCTGTTTTTAAATTTAAAAAAATGGTAATGAGTGTAATTAGAGATGTTTACAGATTATGTCAGATGTTTTAGCAGCACAGTTATATGTTGTCAAATATTAGAAATTAGAGCTATAATCTGTATTTCTTTTGATTTTTTCTTGAAAAGAACCCCCTTCCCAGAGTCTAATTATTTTATTGTTCCTCTCCGCTGCAGCATGAAACGCAGACAGTTGTTGCTGTCTCTGCCTCACTTGCCAACCATTACCGAGACACTTGAGGACTTGCCTGTCAACCCTTCATCCTCCCAGTCCACCCAGAGCTCCCAGTCTCTAGAGGACTACATGACCAGCATCCAGGCTCTTGCCCGACCTGTTGAGGCCCCAAGCTACGGCCCTGTCAGACTCCAGAGGACCCCCAGGCTGCGGCAGTTCTCAAAGGCTCAGATGAAGCTCTCAGTTTCTGCCTCAGCACCTCGCGGGTCTCCGCGCACACTAAGGACTTCCAGACCTTCCAGTCTGAATCTAAACAGCAGCACAGAGGATTTTTCCCTCAGGATGAGCAGAGAACGTGACTGCAAGGGAAAGGACCCAGTAGACTGGCTGTTTGGACAGATAAGGACTTAAAGAGAGGTTTGTTTGTTGTCGTGGGAAACCCTGGAGGTACTTTGGAGTATCCAAACAAGGAGCCACAGGAGGAAGTGAACTGCTGGTATTTGCTCAGTGATAAAATCTCTATGTGACTCATGAGCAAAACGAAGACTTATTTATTTTCCTGCACATGACTAAAAGACTACATGTTTACATAAAGGAATATTTTGTTAAGATGTAAAGACTATAGTTTGCAATAAAATAGTAAAATAATCAACAGAATCTGAATTAGCATGTTTTTGTTTCTGAGATTAATCCACAAAGAAGATGATGACTAAAAAACCCTCTTTTTTGTGTGTCAAGTCACACTCTCTAAAAACAAAAAAACTCTTTAAACGTCTGAGATCTTTTGATAGACTTTTTTTTGGTTTTCTGTCAAATTAAACCCTACTTATTAAAAAAGGTAGATGATCCTAGTCTACTGACAATAACAACAATTGTTATTTGCATCCATAGTGTGAGAGGTTGTGTCCGCAGGCAAGCAGCACATATTTTAGTCAAACCCTGTTACAGAAAGAATTTTACTCTACTTCATCTACACTATATAACAGAGATAAACATTTTAAAACAACACTTGAATGAGTAAATTCTAAATCTGAAATCATTCTTATAGCAGACCAACTCTCCTGCTAAAATAAACAGACACTCATGTGATCATGTGATCAACAGTCAAACACCCACTGATGACATCTGGAAAGTAATGGAGTGAAAAAAGGGAAGGAGTGACATTTTTCACACTCTATGGACAAATATACACTACTAATCTAAACCAATATTAAAATAGTACATTACATGTTTTTTTTAAGTATTGATAGCTATGATATATAAAAATATGAAAGTCAGCATTCTGCAGGAGCATATATTTAATGCTGATACTTATGTCAACTGAATATTCTATTTTATTCAGTGTTATAATAAATATAAATATAGTGAAATATTATATCATACCAAAGCTACAGCTGTAGTTAAAATGACATCCTTTGACCTACTGCAACAAAAGATATAGTAACAACATTTGTAGTAAAATGCTTACATATTAAAACATCACTGGTGATGATCCAAAGAATATAACATGTAATTATATTTAAAGATAAGTAACTATTTTATAGAAGTCCCAAAAGGTTTATTCCATTCACCTGGACGTAGAGTTTTCAGTTGGAAGAATGTTTGGTCCAGATGAACAGAAACAACTTTCTGGGATTTCCTTAACCGGATGTTAGAACATGGATTAAGATTTTCTATAGAAGGCATTTTAGTGAGTGTCCCGCCCCCAAGTAAATTCTAATGATAACAATTTTTATGCACGACTTGTAAATGGTCCATTTAATTTTTTTTTTGACTGTGCTTCAACTTAAGTTCAAACTTCTTCCATCACAGCTACAAATCTACCAGGATGATTCCTCCCCCGTCTCCGTTGACCTCTTTTAGTCTCAGCATGCTAGTGACATCCAGCGGTGAGAAATGGGGCTACATTTCAAAACCTGGATTCGGCCACTAGAGTGCGCTATATACTCACTGACGGACACCGGAGGTTAATAGAGCAATATTATATACCAACCAACCTACCACTCCTGTGCAACGTTCAGGAGTGGCTGAAGTGAGCCCAGTGTTTACTTAGATCAGGCTGAAACCTTTGCACCATACAACAGTGTGGTAGCCTTTATAGTCTGAAAAATACACCCAAGCAGTATCCACCGTTTACGTTTAAGACAAACCCAGATGCTGAAGTGCTCTTTAGCATGTTTTGGAACTTAGCTCTGCAATCTGAGGAGTGAAAGGAGAATTTGACACCTCCGGCAGTCTACACCTGCATTATTACAGATATTGCAGTGATACTCTTTAAAAGTGTACATGTTAGAATTTGTTTTCTTCTCACAGGTCCTGGGGTTGTTTATTCTGGATGGTACTAAACTTCCACCTCAAAGCACCTGACATCTCCTCCTCCAGTATGACTAATACACATCACCTGACTACACCTTTAGAATTTGATCATGAGCAATTCTTAAAAACAACACATATCTCTGCAGCCTCCAACCGCCACTTCACATATGTCTTTCCAAAGACAACCTGAATGATTGTGCAAGTCTGGCTTTGTCTAATTACAGACACATATTTTCTAGCAATTCACAGGAGGAATTTTCTACTTTTATCTTATAATCAAGGAGTGTCAGTACAGTGTAATATTTGTGAGCCGTATCTACAAAATATCTACTGTTCGGTGGATGAAGATGAAGCATGACCCTGTGGTCAGATTGTTTTGTCAACTGTTATCAAGAGCAAAGAAACTACTTTCGTCTGCTTCCTTATTCACAGGGGGTCATCACAGCGGGTAGTTCGACGTATTTCATTTTGCAGGGTTTTCTTTTTTCCCCCTTCTGACACAACTCCAAGAGGATTGTGTTTCCTCCTGGAATCAGATAAGGGGTCTTTCACTCCAAGGTGAAACCATGTGGAATTCACTTTCATTTACCAACAAAACCTCCACCAAGACAGTATTTACTTTTAAGGGAACAGTATTGTATTTTGTATATATTAATATCCTTTTCTTTGTTCTTTTTAAACATAGTTTAGGATGTTTTTAGTGCAATAAAAGTGAGTGCAACATACAGACTTTTGTCATTTGCCCCACTGAAATCCGTTTAAATATACTTGACATAATTTTGAGTATAATTATGCTTTACTTGTTTTTGTTTATGTGGATCTAATACACGTGTAGCATTCATTTGTTAAGATGTCCTGACTAAAATGTCCTTTAAATGTTCAGTGAGAAGTATCAAGTTAAAAAGGTTTTTGATCACAAGTTTTTTAGTTTTTCAAAAAATTATTCATATTTGGGATTATTGGACATGCATTTAATTTGTTATGTGGTACTGGTTAAACTGGTTTTGGTATATCAATATATGCTGTTAATGTAAACAATGACAATAAGCACTATTATCACTTGAAGGAGAGGTCAGAGGTCAAATGTGGCATGATATTATTTATTTCTATACAGCACTTTGTATATGTTGACAGTACATACCACACTTTATACAGTTTCTAAGTTCTAAGGCTCTTTGGTAGCACTTCCACCAATAAATCATTAGGCTGACCTTGAAGACCCTGATGGATGTGAGCCCAATTTCAACGGACTGTTAACACAACCCCACTCGTCACCCCTACAAAGTTTTATCAGAATTCATTCAAAGGTTTTCGAGCTACCACGTTTATAGACAGAATGGCACACACACATGCAAACACTACCAAAAGCACAATCTCACTGGTAGAGGCAACTATGTTTATAATCTAAAAAAAGTGCTTGATGATTTATTTATTTTATGACTTATTCCTGCGTTTCCTGTAGTACGACCATCATAAAAGACTGAATTCTTGGCACTGTTCAGTCTTTCTGTACACATCTTGTAAGGTGGAGCGATTAAGAATAGTTGAAGAAATCCTGAAACTCAGACAAGCAGTAAAACAACAAAAGGTAATGTTTTGAATGTGTGTTACACTGTACTTACTCTATGATAACAGAGACAGACTTGACAGCAACCATGCAGAAGCACATTAAAGCTTCACCTAGCAGAACTGTTTTAAGGAATGGGAGTTTTCACAGTACAATCTAAACAATGGAACAAACAGTGGGTGCGTGAGAATTGAGCAGATAGTGGTATGAAGAATTCACAGCAAATGGCTGGGCTTTGTGTCCTGCTCCCTGCACACTTGACCCAAGCAGCTTCTTAACCCTAAACCAAGTGGAGTACATCCAGCTGTGAAAACAGGCACTTTTTCTTGTTCTACATGGCCACTATGTTTGTCATTGTCCAGCATTTGAGTGAAAACAGCTTTAGGTAATCAGATTGAGTAGCTTGTTTGCCAGCAAAATTAGCATTTAGGATTCAGTGATGCACCCGAACAAAAGTCCCTGTCAACAGTTCTCATGCAGCTAAACACAGACATAATTCATTTTCATTTATCCTTGCATCAACATTACTGCTGAGCAATATTTCTCCACTAAGAGTGTATTTTCAGTTAAAATAAGACAGCATTTGAACTTTACCACTACAATAAAGGTGATATTTAATTATCAAGAAAGCAAATACATTGTTCTTGACAGAAATAAGTAATATGAATCTAGTAAGAGTTGGTGATGTGTGACCTGTAAAGTTAGCTTATGTGTATGAGTCATTGTCACTGTGAATGCGTCATCGTCTTGTTATGCCCGTGACACAAATTCTCTCTGTGTCTGCTGCTGCTGGTGTTGTTAACTGGAATATTGAGTAATAACCAAAGGCAAAATAACATATGTCTGTAGCCACTGTGACATCATCAATGGGTTTGGGGCTCCACTCTCTGATGTGTTGAATTTTTGGATGCTGCCATGTTGGTTTCTTGGAACTAGAAGTGACCACATGTGAACAAGAGGGTGGAGTTCTAAGTTACCAGCTAACACTAATAAACCTGGGTAGAAAGCTGCATTTGTAAACTGTATGGATGCAATGCACAGACACATTTACCTATAATTAATGCATGGTAAAAAGCACCTTTATCATAAGTAAAAGACTAATAAAATACTGGAATTTCCCTCACTGAAACTGAAGCACAGATTTCTGTAGTCTGTACAACACAACAGGCCATATTATTAGTTAAACAAGTCAATTAAAAAAAAAAAACTCCAAATACGCACCAACAGCACACACAAACTGAAGAGGCCCAGTTTAATCACTTAAAGTAGTGGAAGTGAGGCACTGCTGACGTTATGAACGGGCCTCAGGGGTCCACACCCACCCAATAAAGTCACTGTGCCCCGTCAGCTGAATTCTACTGCTATACTTTAACTATTAGTTACACTAATTCATACAATATGGCAATGAAAAGGTTAAAACACCCATATCACGGTGAAGTTATTGCAGTACCAGCTCACTTTAATGATTTGGTTCACAGTAGTTTAGTGCTTCTGGAGCAGTCATAAGCAGCATGACAAAGGAGGATACTGATAATGTGGGCTTATGTATGTCAGACTTTGAAACAAATTGTACAAGCAGACAAATGACCTCTTTTTAGCTTCAACGAGCGGTACTACATGAGCGGTACTTTCCAGAGCATGACCCCACCAGAAAATTTCAAAACAAATGAAAATGTGTTGAGGATATTGTGTGCTCTCGGTTAAAAGGTCTTGCTTTGCTTTGCCTCTGTAAATAGAGCCTTCAGCTTTCAGATCCTCTTCTGGGGAACCAGCACCCAATTTGGACTTGAGAGACAGACACCCTTGCTAATTTTAAGATCCAGCTTGAAATTGTACTTTTTGATAAAGCTTATAGTTAGGCCTGGATTACGGGACCCTGAATCTTTTCTTTGTTATGCCGCAACAGGTTCATACTGTTGGGGATTTCCCATGATGCACTGAGTGTTTCTTTTTCAGTGTGTGTGTGTTTATACACCACTCTGAATTTTTATCATTAGTAATTATTAATCTCTGGCTCTCTTCCACAGCATGTCTTTGTCCTGTTTCCCTCCCCTCGGCCCCACTGGGTCGAGGCAGATAGCCGCCACTTCCTGAGCCCGATTTTGCTGGGGGGCTTCTTCCGGTAAAGAAAAGGAATTTTTCCTTCCCACCGCCACCCAACTGCTTGCTCATAGAAGGTCATTTGACTGTTGTGGTTTCTCTGTCTTTACCTTACAATGTAAAGCACCTAGCGCAACTGTTGATGTGATTTGGCACTATACAAATAAACCTGAATTGAACTGAAATATGTTTGTTTGTTTGTTTGTTTGTTTTCTGGGGGGAGAATAGCAACGCAGCGTGAGCTGAAGGCTCCCCAGTCAAAGTTACCTGTTCATACGTTCTGCTGACTGTGATGGTGACGCCTAGCAGACATCTGTTAATTAAACTCAGAAAGGCTCTATATCCACTATCCCTAAGACTTCAGTATACAGATAGCTGTGTAAGAGTCATTCACCCACTCAAAGTGGTTCTGAGTGGGGAAACTTCATGGAGGCCAAAACCAGCCTCATGTACGGTGTACATTTTAGGACATCGTCAGGTATCAGAAAAAAAATTGTCAGGTGTCAGTTGTCAAAAAAAAAA
>NW_005187537.1:1686305-1705821 GCF_000239375.1 Pundamilia nyererei | reverse complement strand
TTTTTTTTTTTTTGCACGTCTGGTCATCTTACACATTAAGCCAGCATATTAAGCTAAAGCTCTTTTGCACACATCAGTTTCAAATCTCCATATTTTGTCTCCTTTTCTCTCTTCAGCTATTTATTTGTACTATTTGTATTTATATGTTCTATTTCTGTTGTATATATTAATCGGCATCTGTGGGTGGACATCAAAGCAAAGAAAGAATTTCATTGCACAAAGAAATGCCTTTTCTCTTGTGACACATGACAATAAACACTTTGAATCTTGAATCCCATGTGGTGGACTTCAGTAGGGTATTTCCCCCCCCCCCAGATAAATCCATATTCAGCTTAGATAAACGGAAATTTTAATTTCATTTTTCATGTTCAGCAGAGCTGGGGAAAGAAAGAAAAAATCAGCTCTGACATACTGTTACAAACTTACAGTGGTTCATTCCACCACTGTAACATGTACGAAGTCATTCTTTATGGAAATTAGAAGGGAAAATGTTTTATTTAATCTCTTCTTATCACACATTAAGGCTTTTCCTTTTTACACATTTCAACCACTTTGTTTTTTAATATTATGGTTAATGTTGTAATAGCACTGGTGCCTCTGTATCCATGCTGGGTCTGTGGCTATGGGGGATTTTCCCAAAAGTGACAATGTAGTGAGTCTCACCCTAGGGGCACAACAAGAGGGGCAGATCTTGACCACCTTGCCCTGCCCTCTCTCTTTCTCTCACACATTGCTTCCTCCTTAAAAAACCCGCTGGTAAACGCAAAGGGAAACTCCCAACCAAAAAACCTGAAGAATGAATATCTGACAAATAACTAAAACTTTTGCAAACAGCTTTACACCCACAACAGCAACATTTTGCAGAAAAAAAAATGTTGTGCTAAGCAGACTTTGATGAAGAAATTTTGAAACTCTTGTTTCTCCTTGTATCTTTATTTTGAGGGAAATAGGGGCGTTTTTGTGGTTTGCCGACTGCTTGTCCCAAAGGAAAAAAACAAAAAACAAAACACAGCACTCTCAGGTCTGTGTTTAGATCCGTCTCCACATTGGAAACCAGTTCAGTCTTGGGACTTTTTTCCTGATCATTTGATTGAAAACCAGAGCGCTGGTTTATAGCAACTGGTTCCAGTTTTGTTATGTGCGTGAGCCATTTTATGTAGCGTGTCCTGCATTCCAGCAAGGCAATTTTCAAAACTGCTCTGGTCACCCCCCCCAGCACTGTCTCTTGCTAGGTGGTCCATGAGCCACTCGCTTTTCCTACCTCACGAGTCCTCAGCTGGAAGTTTTTCCCTTCATGGTAACAGTTGTACGTCTTCAGCAGTGACAAGATATCAGACCTGAGCATGAACACACAAAAGGATGAATCAGTTCTAAAAGTGAGAGCACTGATAAAAATTTAATAAATGTGAATTTCTACTGTAACGTAAAAACTGTCCAGTGATGGAGCAAGGAGCACTTACTTTGGTATGAGTTTCTCCTCACTGAGCTTCACGTAGGTCTGATGCGCACTCATTCTGATTAGAGTGCAGCTGTGGCAGAAAAACATCAAACACAAAAATTAAAATATGCATGTGATGCTAATGTACCAATAATTTTGACTGTGAGAGTCTGTGTGGATTTAAGCAGTGAACAGAAACGCAGAAATACAGTTAAAGCATATAATGAGTGCAACTTAGTGTTATTTGCTGTCATACTTTTTCCAAAGTTGGAGATCTTTGGGATGTTTTTTCCTCTTGTAATGAAAAGGATTTAAAATATTTGCTCCGGTGTTAAGGGCAAGGACAGTGGTTTAGGAGAAATCACATGACATTGGCATGCAGCCATCATGTTGTATCATGTTGCAATAGAGCAGCGCAAATGGCAGAAAACAACATCTTAATCTAATTAAGGGGTTAATGGCCGCTTCAGTGGGCATCTTATGTGTAATTATAAGTAAAACAAGCGGACAAGAAAAAAAGACAGCAATCGCTGCATCATTTTTGTCTGTGTCACTTGTGTCGTCTTCTTTTTTGTTTCAGAATCTAGTGGACAGCACAAAACAAAAGGGAAACCTATTAATCAATGGGTGCTTTTTTTCTGGCAAAAGCAGGAGAGATGTCCCTGATCCTTGCCCAGATTCCTGTATCCTGATACTGTGGATGGACGGTGGTACAGGGAAATTCCTCGCTGGGAAAACACACCACGTGGGGGAGGAGCATGAGTATAAAGCAGCCAACATGTGGTTCTGGGCTCAGTGTCAACGTCCTTCAGCATGAAGCTTAATCCTCAGTCCGTCTGTGCGTTCGCTATCCTTAGCCTTTGCTGTGTACTGATCACAGGTAAGAGTCTTTTCACTTATTCATGCTTACAACTAAAACTCACTCTTTTTCAGGGTTTTCAGTAACTTAACCTGTGCTGTTGGTTGGACTGAGCTGACTTTTGATCTTATTACAATTTCTGTGCAGTGAGAGAGTCAAGCAGCACATTTATCCCGGGGAGATGTGTTTGTCCAAAAACACAACAGGGTGTCAGAGGTCAACTGAAGGCACTCAAAGTGTTACTACCAAGCTCCACTTGTCACAACGTCACAGTCATGTGAGTACCAGATACTGCAGACACACTTTCACCTCTTCAGACCTGTGTGCACTGAGGTGATTGTAAACTAAAGGTGTTGTTTCGTGCGTTTTTCAGAGTCACCCTGCAAAGAAACAATAAATCACTGTGCCTGAATCCAGAAGCGCCGATGGCCAAACAGCTGATTCGCTGCTGGCTTAGGTGAGATTTATCTGTTTGTCACTGGTCAGTAAACTAATGAACACATAGGGGATACACCCGTCTTCAAAGTTCCTGTAGATTGCAACCAACAGTGTCTTATAAGTTGCCCAGCCGGTTTTTGTAACAAAGCACTGTACTGCTACTTAATCTTTCCTACTGCTTTGCTGCTTGAGAATCAGTAACAAATTTCAGTTTCAGGTGAATTTATTGCACAACAAATGAATACAAATTTCTATCAGAAGAAGAAAAAGGGTCTGATATTAAGTACTGATACTTAATGCTGGATTTTCTAAGCTCATCTTTTTCTTAACTGTGCTCCTTTATGTTTTTCCCCCTCCAGAGTTCAGCAGTTGGGTCGTGATGCAAAACTGTGTCTACAAAGGAAGAAAAGGAGAGGGGGCCAACGCCAGCAGACTCGACAGAGGAGAAAAGGCCAAAACAGGAAAGTCTCATCCTGAGACTCTCAGTAGCTAGTCAGACTAAGGAAGGAAAAAAATGACACCAAGTATGTACAGAGGAGAAGTGTGCGCAGGGGAGAAACTACTGTAAGGCCACTTGTGTCTTTTCTCTCTCTTTATGTCATTGCAGACATTAAGCTTCTTTAAATTGTCTAAGCTCTACATCAAAGTCTCCTTATTATTTCATTCTTAATGACTATGTATTGAAGATGTATTGAAGCAAAGCCCTGGAGGCTCATAAATGAAAAAACAAGTCCATGGTTCTGTATATGCAGCTGGGAAGACCAACTCGAGATTTTGTAGTTTATATTTATACGACTGCTTGATGTTTTATACTTTATTTTAAATAAACATATCTGAACAATTCTGTGACTGTGTTATTTTGGCTTAAGCCTTTGATATTCTTAATAATTGAAGGAAAGGAAAGGGATTTTATTCCTTGGCAGGATATGCGAGGTCACCGAGCAGACAGCCTCAGCTTAAGCTAATAAACTAAAGGATTCAAGTCAGCTGCAGGAATAAAGCAAATTGTTTTCACTTAAACTTTGTATTGGTATCCTAAATTTATAACCTATAACTAACCACGTGTTGTTTTTATAATCTGGATGCATGACATCCTTTTCCATGGCTCTTACCTGAGAGAATCCCTAACGTAAAAGCAATGGAGAAACTGATCACCATTACGGTGCATAGTGGTTATTGTGTATGCTGAATTTTATGACTACAATGGTTGGTGGTGTTGCACAATAGATGCGGAAACATCTAGGTGATCAGGGTGTGGATTTTGTAATGTTTTATGATAGCTAGTTAAGCTCAAAATCCATTTGAGATTTCGTGTAAATCATGTGACACCCTACTGGAGTCAAAGCAGAATATACAGACACAGAGAGAAACTTCAGCAATAAATACTTTTTCTTGCACAGCATGAGCTGAATAAGTGAAGCATGCACTGACCTGTACCATTTCCCCCTCCCAGTGTTTAAAGAAGAAAAAAAAGTAGAAGTATGTGAGCTAATATGGAAAGTGAAAGTTCTCAATAACAGCACCTTTGTCAAAGGACAGAAGTTAATTTTAGGGACTTTTCTTATCTGTTGTGGGAAAGTGGCGGTTCCTTTGGAACCAGGTATTTATTAGGTATGACAGGATTCTTGTAGATGATGCAACAGGATAACAGTATTGGTAGAGAGCTATAGAAGTACTCAGTACGTTTATAGTTTAATTATCTTTACCATATCACATGCACTAAAATACACTAAAGGGTTTTTATGAGAGGCAAGTAAAGGCCAAGGTGTAAAGTAATATCTACATTTCACCAACAGCTAATGAAGAGGAAAGAAGTACAACACTAGGAAAAGGGAAAACAAAAAAATATAGTGATTGAAAAAACACAACTGAAAATGAATTGTTATTCTAAACTTCAATGCTAACTACTTAAAAAAGAAAAATCTTGATAGTAATCTTGGCCCTTTATACAAACCGCTTAATACATTTAAGGCTTGTGGTTTTTTCCCCCTCACCTGATAACATACTACATTTATAATATAATCTTATGATCAGATAAGTAAAGTGAAAAAAACATGTCTTATCCTCACCAAGAACATGTTTATGCAACACACAGATTAGTCACCTATGACGTAGATGATGCTATGGTGCCATCTAGTGGCTATTGCAAGATAGAACTTATGAAATCTTAAAGCAGTGTGGTTCCCGCTTAATGTGCCACACTCAATTTATTATGTACACCTGCCCCACAGTTCTTTATGCAAATAATCATATACCAGCAACTAAATACATTTAAGCATATAGATATGGTCAAGGTGACCTAGTGAAGCTCAAAGCTTTGAATGTACTTTAAATGTTGCATGGTTGTTGGCGCCAGACAGACATTGGGGTTTACAGAGAATTATCTGAAAGGGAGAGAAGTAGCATTTCTCTGGGGAAAATGTCTTGCTGATGCAAGAGATCAGAGGAGCATGACCAGACTGCTTTTAGTTGATAGGAAGTAACTCAAATAACAGCTTATTAAAAAGAAGGTATATAGGTACCTTAAAACAGATGGGATCCAGTAGCAGATACCAGAGTGGGTTCAGCCAAGGATAGAAAACTAAGGCTACAATTCACACAGGCTGATCAAAACTGGTAAATAGAAGATTAGAAAAATGTCACCTGGCCTAATGACCCTCTATCTCTGCTGCAAAATTCAGAGGGTTTGCGCAAACGACATTTAAGCATGGATCCAACCTGCCTTGTATCAGCGGTTCAGTCTGGTGGTAGTGGCTGCTTCCAGCAGGATAACACACCGTGTCACAAAACTCCGATTTTTTTCAAACTGGCCTCTTGAACACAGGAGTGACTTCACTGTACTCAAATGGCCTCCACAGATCTTAATCCAATAGAGCACCCTTGGAATGTGGTAGAATGGGAGATTTTCATCATGATGTGGTGCTGCAGCAACTTTGTGATGTTATCCTGTTAACATGGACCAAAATCTCTGAGGAATGTTTCCAGCATATTTTTGAATCTATGGCTCGAAGAATTAATGAAGTTCTGAAGGCAAAAGGTTGTCCAACACAGCACTAGGAAGGAGATAAAGTGAGTACTCAAGTATATACTCACTCACCACTAATCTCTGAGTATAAATATCTATAATGAGCCAACCTTTATTTACAGGGACTGCAGTCTCTTTCACACCACCAGGAGACAAAGGCAGCTTTGTGTGCAGCATTAGTGCAGATTTGACTTTAAAAACAAAACAAAAACAAAAAAACACAAATGTCTGAGCTATTTTTTGGTCTCAGTACTTCCTGAGATTTTATCACATGACAAAAAAAGGGAAGTTAATCAGTTAAAGTAATGCTGTGTGACTTATTTATAATAAATACTGTTCCACTTTGATACACTTCATTTCAATCTGGAACTGGCCCATTCATGATGACTTTATTATGAGTCATTAAATCTTTTATTCTCAGAATCAAGGGAGGCAGATCTTTCTGAAAAGAAACCTCAGTCATACAGGAAATGATTTTTTTCTAGATCTTTAAGCAAAAACAGAACTTTGTCCGGTAGAGGAGAAAAAAAAACAGAAGAAAAAATGCTTGCATGAGCAGTGTTAGCCACCACAGAAATCAGGAAACAGACTGCCCCATACTGTCTGACTGGGAAGTGATCTCTGGGAGGTGATTCAACCAAATAATAGGAATAAAAAAACTAAACAAAATAGAGAGAAGTTAAAGATATAACCTTAACAAAATCCTCCTGGTTTGGGTTTAAAGAATCGACAATTAAGTCCACATTTATTTCATGCATTACTGAGGCAACAACCCCTGTCCTACCTCCCCCTTTAATGACCTCTGCCCATCGCCAGCTTCAGCTAAGCAATGTGCTGACAAAGTATGTGCATACAGAGATGGTCAGTCTACCTCTCATACATATTTATACACAATAATGGGTTTATAAATTTTCCATAACTTAAAGGTTTCCAGTCTGTCACCATTATTATGAATTATTCAACAATCACAAATGGCTATACGGTAGATGGGCCAAACGCTGTGCGATGAAAATTCATTTTATTTGGCTGGGCTCGGGTTTCGGTGAATTTGCGTCGTCTGCGTTTTCTCAGCTTTTCTCTCCTATTCATGCATCATCTTTGTGTGCAAGCTTCCTCGGTGGACAAAGAGCTTTCATTGCAGGTTTGCTAATTGGTTTGATCATCGCGAGATTCGTATCCAATTATCACACCTACACCGGCAGCTGCGCCCGAAGACAATTCAGTCCCACGCGTAAAATGACACGGAGAGCTCCAAATAAAGCACTCAATGAATGAGTTTCCGAAACATATCTCAACAAAAAAGTATAAATTTAAAATGCTAATGAGGCAAAACACTGATCGGCAAATCACGGCTGACTTAGAGCTTTAACGATAACGAACGCGGTTTCTAACAGCAAATAGTAGATCACATGAAGGCTAACGGAAAGTTTCTTATACTAGTCAATACTCCCAAAAGCAAAAGACAAAACAAAGCGTAATTTAACCTGTATCCAACTTCTGAGCATCTCTTCTTATCAGACTATTTTTATTTGTTCCGGGCTTTTATTGCAGGATGAAAGTTATTGTGCCTTCTTTAAACGTAACTAAACATAAACTGAATCATTTTGAGCCTTACCATAACAGAGTGCGTCCCCGTTTTCTTCCGTATCACCAGCGTTATATGCCTCTTTTCGTTATCAGTTTTCATGCCTCCTTGGCAGTGCGGTATTCTGAGCCGAGAGATAAAGGTGACATCCTGAATATCCAATAGCAGCCCGCGTTGATACACCGCAGCCAATCACACTCGAGCATAGGCGGGCTGAAACAGGGCTGCATACCTCTCCCTTCTTGATCAAGGTGGCTCTGGGGCTTTGCTTTAATCCTATCAGCCAGAAGTGTTTTAAATTGTGGTCTTCGCCACACTAAGGGTGTTAAGACTCAGCTCTAAGACTATAAAGGTTTAATTTAGAGCTTTGATTGAAAGTTATATGGGTTAAGTGAGATTTGTATAAAAAACACATGTTATCCATGCAGCATATTTTGGTTTCTATTGAACTGTTGAACACAATTGACACTAAATGATAAATAATGTATTCGTAGAGTATTCTTGTTGCTGGATGTTTGTTTTCCATATGGGTAACAAAATGTAGTTTTGGTTTATTTGCTATCGAGGGTGAATTTTAACTTCAATATCCACTTCTGAGATATATTCTTTAAATTCTTTCTGCTGTTACATATTTAGTGACAGGAAAAATCTAATTGGTTTACGAACACCACCAACAACGACCCACTCTGCTGTATTTTTCCAGCTAGAGGAAGAAGTTCCTGTGACCTGTTAAGATTTTTTTCACCCATCCTGTTTTTGAGCCTGGATCTGCCATCTAGGAAACTATTGCAGGGTGGAAACACAAACTGTAGGAAGTGCTTCTCTCTCTGTGTCTGAATAGGATTCATGATTTATGCACAGAGGAAGTAAGTTGTTCCAGCAGCTGAACGACTTCCCTCATTCTGACGGATGTGGACATGACAAAGCTGCCGGAGCGCTTATAGAAGAGGGCGAGAAATAGTGCCGTTCTTTTCCTCCCGTCTGTTTATAGGTCAGTCAGCTGCTAATTGAACAAAGATCATTGTGAAGATAATAATAAAGCTCAGGTTATGGGCCAGTGAGCAGCCTCAGCAAAATCCAGACAAAGACTCTGTTCTTTCCACAACACAGGCGAAGGTCTCGTCTCTCTGGAGAGGATACACATGTCATGACATAAAAACATATCGAAGCTATTTATGACACCAGGTGATACCATGCTGGGTTGTGTAACTTTGTGAGAAATATGTGGAATAACCCTGTTGTTTAACCTTCAGGTTGTTCATGCTATCTGGCCTCAGTTCTCGCTGAGGTGCCTTCTGATGAATAGGGCTCTCTGTTTACATCGATTCTCTCCTTAGCTGTGATGCCACAGAGAGGTTTCCTCTAAGGGCTACATACAGTTATATATTTATTGTACAGTGAACAAAAGACTGAGGAATACCCTGTGTGTGTGGAGTGTGTGTGTTTTGACAGAACAAGGCAATATTGATTTATGACCTGAACAAAAGAGGAATGCCCATGTAGAGTCTCACATCCTTTGTAGCTCAATAAAATAAAAAGGAAAACAATAGAAACATCAATACAGGCTTTTTTCTATTCACTTTTGAATCATAATTATAGTAAAAATAAGTGCAATTCAAACTGCCTGATTCACTCTTAGTGCTCACCATATGACCCTTTATCGATAAATAATTTACTGTGTTTGGCTAGACGTGTTTTGGGTGAAGCCTGTAGCCGTGCTTTGGGTGAACGATCTGATGTTTCTTTCATCACCATATTAACATGAACACTCCTCCCAGAGCTCTGTCTCCATGGTCACCGCTCGCACACGACAAACACACAATGAGGGCCGACGCATGCACCTGCACAAGCTCCACTGCCTGCTATACTCTCAGTCACATTTGCACATGTTTTCTCTGAATGAGTGAAACAGTTGATCTAATTTATGACCTTATGAATAATGTATGTGGCAGTAACTGGATGGGATTGCTGGGCATTAATGTCTGCTCTTCATTCAGTGCTGTCTTTGACAAAAACAACAACAACAAAAAAATAAAAAAAACAGGCCTTAATCCACCCACATGCACATGTTGGTACAAATGGTTTCATTTATTTGAGTGCATGCATTTGAAACTCCAACTTTTAAATTTGTACAAGACTCCAAAAATATACAAATCAGTCAAATATTTCATAAAAATCAATTTTTTTTATAGCTTAATCACATAAAATAAACCTTATTGTGGAAGACATTGGTGCTTTCTACAAAAAGTTGGTTCAAGACCAGCTGGTTGTACAGAGTATGCGTGAATGCATTATTCTTTATACATCATTTCCATTGTGTGTTATCAGTAAGCACAGCGACATTCAGTCAGTAATCATAGGTGCAGTGTCTGAGGTGGTGTCTGGCTCACAGTATCCATCCATCTCTTCCATCTCCCTCTCCACAGGCTCCTCCCCACTTCTAAAGCATATTAGTCTCTTCTCTTTCCACCTCCTCCTCCTTTCCCCATCTGTGTCTTTAGGTGCTGTTGTCTGCTCCAGCTCCAGCATAGCCTGGATGCTGTCTCCTCTCTCTCCGGTGCTGAGGCAGTTGTCTCTGCTTGTTGGTGCCAGCCCCTGCCCTCTCCTGCCTGTCACCATATGGAAGAATGAGAAGGTGCCGTCTGAGCCCGTGCTTTCTGTCACAAAGACAGCAGTTGGGCCTTGGTTGCTGAAGCTCTCCTGCGGGCTTTTGGGAGGTTTGGTCTTTGTTTTCTTGCTCAGTATGAAGTTGAAAAAGGCTGTCACCAGAAGCATTGTTCCTGAAGTTAGAATAATAATGTCACCATTAATTTTCTATGCTACATCTATGCTTTTTATGCTTTTCCATGATAGGAGCATCTGCTGCTGAAATGCCACAGCAACAGGAAACAGTAATGTGAAGTATTGAACTTGCTGGTGTTGTTTTACCTGGGATGATTGCATGCCACACCAGCACAGGGTGCAGGAAACAGACCACTGACATGATGGAGTAGTATAGGAACTTATGAAAGCCTCCAATGCGAGCCATCTTCCCCCACAGTAAAAACAACTTCCAGTCTGGAGGGCAGCTGTAGAGATATCAGGCAAGAAGGCAAGAAAAAAGTCAGCATTACTTTACATTATTACAGTTTAGACTGCAGTTTAGACTGCAAAGTTCAAAGTTTGAAAACCTCAAAGAATTGTGAGTTATCTTTGCTACAGTAGCCATGAGGGTTGTGTACTCACGGCAGACACATGGACAGGAGAGAATCCAGGAAATAGGCTAGTTCAAGAATCATGATCCCAATAAATGAGACTCTGGGGGAAGAAATTGGACAATGATGATATACTCAGTAATTTCTACACTAAAAAAAAGCAGCTGCAAGTGCTCAAGATACTACCCTACACATGGTAAAGAAAACATTTGTGACAACTGCAATTTTCTTGTATTTAGTTTACAATTATCTAATCCAGCAATAGAGAAAAATGCACCCAGACTAACCAGTATTACACACTAACCTCTTTTAAGTGTAATTGGTGTGTTGTGTGTTACTGTGTGTGAGGACAGCATCCATCTGCACTAACTTTATGTGTAGTGATTGAATAAACAGTCATTCGTTTCTAGTGTCCTTGGAGAGATGTTTTCCGTTGTCTCTGTGGGAATTTGTCTCTGTACTACAGAGATAATAATAAGAATCAGAAGATGTCCTCTGTTCTGCCCTCTGCACCCTGCTTCAACTTTCTGAGTCCTTCCCAACAGCTCCTCTCAAGTGTGTTTATTTATCAGAGACTATAAAAGCATGTGCAGTGTTTTTCTAAACCATCTTCTTAAAGCCCTTGGGTCTTTAGCTTTGCCAGCTTTCAAAACCAGGCTGTGTATTTGTAACTCAAGAATGCCACCAGAGTCAGGAGTGCTTGTAAATCCCATCAGTAAGTCAAGAAGTAGACTCAAAAAGTAAGCGCTTACATTAGATAGATGCCAAGGCTGTTGAATTCTCCCTGATGTAGTGTTTCCACTCCCACAGCACATAACACTGAAAAAGACACGGGACAATAATTCAGCTTAATTCATGGATTTGTTGGTGAACAGATTCTGTCCACCAGATGTCAGAGTAAGTTCATGAATTTTTCTGTGCTGGATGCTGGAATGCAGCCCAAGGTAACCTTCTGTAAATGCTCTCAGTACTTTCACTGGGATTAAACACTCTGTGTGGCGTTTTCAGTGTTCTTTGGATTTATTTTTTTACCATGTCTTTCATATTTTGCTTTAAAAGTTGTCTCTATAGTGTTCTGTCAGCCACAGTAATTTAAAGCCGACTGAATGTTTTCCTCAAGAAAAGGGCAACTGTCTGTAGCACAAGGAATGCAACTTAAAGTCACATTTACATACCACAGGAATGGTGGTACTGACCTAGTGATGTACATTAAAGGTATTTAAAGATGCTTAATTTAAGCAATTATTGCAATTGTTCCTGTCATGGTCATGAAACTTTGGTAATAACTTACTCATGCTTGCAATTGCCATACCAATGTCAGTAGGTAATTTTACTTGAGTGGACATATCACACAGTCACAGTCATGGCTAATGCCATAAAACGCCATCAATCCATGAGATCTATGCTTTAGCATCAAGATAGTAAATCTCTTCAGCAGATAATGCTAACTGTGACTTAACTACACTTCTATATGGTAAATGTCAAACTAATGCCAGCAGTTGGTTAGTTTAGCAAAAATGCTGGAAGCATGGGTAAACAGCTGGCTTGACTCTGTCCAGATGTAACACAATCCACCAACCAGCACCATTCAGTGTTCCTTTAACAGGAAGTTCTCCCAAGCTGTGTGCTGACAACAATAAAATACCTTTCTTGCTACATGAAAGGGCACTACTGTCCTGGTGTGACACAAGATAAGAAATGACATGACAGCAACATTTTTACAATTTTAAACAAAAGTGCATTTTATTAACCAGTCATCCTCTTGTGAGATAAGCCCGGTTAAATGGGGATTGCTGCCAAACACATGGAAGCACTTTCTCTGGCCTGCTTACCAGAAATCAAGAGATTCAGTGATACAATCTGCAGCAGAGGGAAACTCGGGTAATGTGGCTAAATGGTTTCTAGTAGTTTGGAGAGTATGCAAGGATTTAAAGCTGCATATAGAGCAGCTGGATATTAACAGAGCTGCTCCCTGCATGTACTGAGAGCATGTGGAACACACACAGACACCAACAGGCCAACCCAGACATGTGAACTCATAGCAGACTGCCAGCCAGAGGCACACACACATAGACATTTACCAAAAATAGACTGATACACACACGCACACATAAAAATAATGCACAGAAAGCTCATGTAGGCGCGAATGCACAACAGCTTGTGATCACATAATCCCAATAACCCAGCTGGACACAGAGACTGTTTGTGTCATTTGTGGCACATGCTTCTCAATAAATATTCAGTGTCTGCAGATGTTTGAATTTAAGTGTGTGTGTGGGGGGGGGTCCCATATTTTTCTGAAGGAAGCAACAAGCAGACAGCTTTTATGATGATTTACTGAGGCAAAGAGAGCTTTGTACAATCTGTCCCTGTGTGTCTGAGGAAAACAGAAAAGGAGGGACAATAACGTAAATCAAGTGTATGCTCTATATATCAGCCAAGACAGGGTTTAGTGCTCTTGGAGATCAAGACTATGTCACAGTCTGACCTTTTAACATTGTTTTTAAAGACATGATGGGTGCCTCTTCCCCTGACGAGATGTTTTAAGATTTTTTGAAAGATCTATAGGTGCACCCAAAGAATCTGGCTCATACTAAAACGAGAAGAGACACACATGACGCTAAATGAAATCTTTTGCTTTTCTCTGCTTCTTTTCATATTTATGTCTTACCTGTGGATGTAGAAATGCCAAGGAGCCTGCAGGTGCACTCGACTACAATCCACCATATTCTCTCTAAGCTCCCCATGACCTCAAAAATTTCACCTTTGTAAAATATATATATTTTTTCCCAGTGCCTGATCGTTATAAAAGTAGCATTCTAGATGCGTAGTTGAATCCTGGCTAGATGAACAGATGGTAGAAAAGCTAAAACAGAGCAATGCAGCACTTCCATGATGTGGAGCCTGTTACCTCATGAAGGTTTGTGACTGAATGCCCCTGTTGCTGCAGTAACTGCTAACCCACACACACACACACACACACACACACACACACACACACACACACACACACACACACACACACACACACACACACGTCAAGGAGAAATTATTGAGCTCAAGGTAACTTGCTGACCATTTTACATTTGTCATTAAAGCTGGTTAAAAATTAAATCCATTAAAAACCCATCTAGTACCTGATCCAAAGGTATTTATTTTATAAGCTGGAATGCAGAGAAGATCACTGACCTTGCTTTTCACCCAAATAATTTCTTCTCCTCTCTTTATAACATGTTTTCTTTCATCTGATTTCACCTTATTGTGAGGTTGTTGGTGATTCAGTGCAACCAAACCATCTGAAAGACTTCAAACAAACACCATCTTTTTTTCAAACCCACACTTCAACATACAGCCATCATTTTGGCACCCACTGATCCCAACTTTGTCTCAGCAGAGTGAGCACTGATGAAATATACAGCGGCTTGCGTCAGTAAAGAAAAGGACATTTTTTATGGGTTTGCACATATTATAAACAAACTGCACTTAGTGTGCAGTGCAGTGCATGCCCGATTGGCTCGCTGCACTTAGTGAAGAGTGGCTACAATGGTATAAAAACAAACAGATACCTTTTGACATACATTCAAATGTAGCTCACATAATCAGGTGACGCAGGTTTCAATGAGGTGTAAGCTTGTTCAGGCACAGCAGAGGCCTACTGGAACAAGCAAGTCAGATTTGCAGAGTTCACACAGGCATACCCACACTGACTCCTGTCAGGGCCAAAGTAAGCTGCATAAATCTTCTTAATCTACAACAAAGACACTTTTGTGTTTTTGTACCAGTTCAACTTGTTTCCGGATATTTGTGGCATTTATGGTATTGAGTGAGTGTGGATGAACTGTGTGGCAAAAACAACAGATACTAAATGTGTAACAACAAATCCAACTGTATATTTGGTGCCACTTTTTGAAGGGAAGGCAACATCGTTCAGATTGTTCATGTCTTGTGTGACTGAAATGTCTGTGATAGTTTTTACAAACACTGGATAAGATCCAGTGATTTTTTCATGTGTGCTACGAACAAAAATTTCATTGACATTTGTTTATATGTCATTGTAACTTTTAGGACACACAGTCATGTCCCCTGTCTGAAGGAAGTACAGCAAGATCCTCGGGCGAGTTTCCTTTTGCCACAAACTTGGATTGTGACCAAACAGTGCAGACGCATAATGATGCATTTTTGCGTGGTACTATAATATAAGGATCCTAACAGGCTAAACTAAGATGGAAAACATAGGAAATAGCAAATATCATAGGTTACCTATGCAACATCAGCATGTCCACATTGTTGATATGAACACATCAGCATGCAATGATGTTCAAAGCACTGCATAGAGTCTCTATAGCTAAAGACAGACAGTTTTTTTTTGTATATTCACATTGTATGCAGATCGACTTTAGAAATCCTGCAAGAAAGGATCCAAAATGCATTTGATTATTTGAGGTTTTCACTGACCATAACCCTCAGATATGTCATCACCATGATGTCACCCACTGGTTTGTCTGTTTCTGCTTTGAAACCATGGGTGAAATGATTTGACGGTCACCATCTAATTTTTTCTAAACTGGAAATGAGGAGTGGGAAACTGTGAACACTACAAACTCACACAGTAGCAGCTTTCTAGCCTTTTCATTTATTTTGCTCTAAATAAGACCATATTTCACAAAATAGCAATTGTGTGCTGTTAAATAATACTTGTAAAGAATGACTGAGACTTTAAGCTGACTGAGAAAGTGTTTATTGAGGCAATAAATCACAAGAATGATTAGGTTCTCTTATTGGCTTCTTTTCTTTGCGATTTCATTTTGAAACCAGAGAAGACGCCCCCTGCTGGTCTGGGGGAAAAGCATTTCAGCAGTGACTTCTCTTTTTAGAACGGCCATACTTTACGTAACTCTAAATCGTCTGTGGTCTGGATGCTTCTCCTCTGGGGTCTCTAATACTTTTGGATCACAGAAACCAATTTTGTCCATAGTCTGTGCTATTGTGCGACTGTAGCCAAACACTATGACCTCTCAAATCGGATTTCAAAGTGTCTTTTGTGTCACTCGCATCGGCACGCACAGTGACATTAAACAAACACAACAGTTTAACCACACATTTAATGCAATTGTGTTGATGAAAGAAAAAAGGGGGGTAGAGAAAATCTTGTTTAAACAACATGCATGTTTAGACTGCAGTGCATTTTTGCACATGAACTACACACGCTTGAGGGAGGAGGAATGTGTGCTGTTAAGTGCCATCATGGCCACAATGGGCAGTGTGTGTATGTTTATTTGACTCTTATGATGACATATAAACAGCCTTATAACTACATAATTTATGGTCATCAGTCACTGTGTAGTGTTTGGGGATCCCTGCAGACATTTACTGTACATCATGAGTTACATGGCAATCATTTGGATATGCCAGAGGGTGGAACAGTTTAAAGAATTGAGTGATCGCCATCTGAGATTGTAAATCTAGTGTTACAGTATAAATACAGTCTCATGGTTTCATTTGGCCCGTGCAGCTATATGGACACATGTCCTCTTTTAACATGGCTCAGTTTGACCAACTGAGCTTCTGTTCAGACTTCACGTTCTCACGTTCTCTCACTCTGTAATCATCTCTGCTTTATGCATCCTCACCATTCTCATCATCTCTGCTTCACACCATTCTCTTCAGCCTATGGCAGTGAGACTTGAGATTAATTGTACCTTTTTTCAACCACATTCCCCCATCTAGCTACTCTCAGTCTGGAATAGTTGTCTGGTGCCTTTCTGAACCAGTGAAAACAGCTCTAATCCTAATTAAACCAGCAACTTTATTGGCCTGTTCTAATGGTTTGCTCAGACAATATCTCCATTATCCACTTTATCTCTGACATGCTATTTTATCCAAAGGTTAAGCTGTGAGGATTGACTGAATTAATTCCACTGTGATACATGATAGAATATGAATATATAAACATAGCTGTATCGAATCTTAGTATTAAACCACACAGAGGGATTAATCTCTGCTTTCATGGATCCTAATGACTTCATTTACAAATGCACGGAGTCCCCTAGTGGTTGAGAGGTACTGGTACACTGCAGCCCTGAATGACCTGTATGGTCATTGTCCATCAGATCCATGAACTGAGGGAGATATTTACATGATGACACTGAGCAGGAAAAAGTCATTTTTAAGCTCTTCTAAAAATACATTTCTAATTATACCTAAAGGTCAACAGCATTAATCAGAAAGATGAAGTACAGACATGGGAAACATCAGAAAAATATGTGGTTGTGAAACAATCAAAAAAATATGGAAAGTTTCGGGAACCGTAAAAGGGTGTTTGCACTTTGATTTGGTCAGATGAACCACTTTTTAAAGAAGGCATTGTAGCGTTTGTGTGCTGTACAGTGCTGCCCACAAAAAAGCTAAATTCTACATCCCGATGGATGAAATTAATTTTAGCTTGAGTCCAATATCGATTGTCATCTTAACTCTTCTTTGGTCTCTCTCCTAGAAAATTTAATTGAAAACAACTGAGAGCAAAAGCATTTCTTACTCAAGCCACATCATACTAGTGGCCTGTATGGTGAGATATGGGCTGAGGTTTCAGTGCTACAAAGGCTCACTTCTTAGTGAGATATATTACAGTTGCTATTTGTGCTACAGCCCTAACCAGCTCAGGGATAGGTTGAGTTTTAACATTAGTTATTAGAGTGTGTAAAAACACAGCCTATAGACCAACCAACCAGTTATCTGGAAAATAGTGTCCCCTTGCCTAGAAGATCATTAAACTCTCTGATGAGCCACGTGTGGAACTCAGGGCTGCTCTGTATAGGTCTATCATGAGGGAGTCTGTAGTTTTTGGAGAAAGTCTAGCTTTCCCTGATGAGTATCAGTGAGATAAAGATTCTCAAAGACGTGAGCTTTATTCCTGGCTTCATTTATTTCCCCGGCTGGCAAAAACATTTCATCATTCTATCAGCATTTTTCTAGCAGCATTAAAGCTCCAATGTTTGAAGGTAAGCCTGCTTACTGGTTAAAATATTTTTCTTATTTGTGCTTCGTTTGCACAGCATTTGGTCTTACACACCCCAGGATAATGGTACATGTAATCTAAGAATTAAGCTAATGTAAATACATGTTTGTAATTGAGATCTACCTTCAGGAGTCACTGATTGATAAGCCCATTAACTTACACATTTAACATTTCTTTTGCCAACTTTTCTTCTTAGCCTTGGCTGCAGCAGCAGTATTGCTTTCAGCCCCTCATATATTTTCAAATTCCTCATATTTCTTTCATAGATGCTCTCTTTTGAGAAATATTGTATGTTACTCTAAACTTGTCCATGTTTGGTCCTCTGGTGCCATCTTGTCCCTTTCATGTTATCGAGCTCGGATAGATTCACAAAACCTGCGCTGACTTATGGAGTTCATAACCACGTTTATGTGACTGATTAGGGTTGATGCTGATATTAGGCTCAGCAAAGCCACATTACTGAAAAAACATCATTGGTATTGCTTTGTAGTACAAATTCTCACATACCAGTGAATTGTGCATATAGTGAGAGTTCATCGTTAGCTTCTCAGTCTGAGCACAGCTGGATAAATGCGCTGTTACATAAATACTTAACCCCAATCTTTCTCCTTCAAAGCTAATGTTAAGCTAATGTGTTAAGGTTTTAATTTAAACAGATTCACTTCTTCTGAAGTACAATCCCAATTCTGAAAAGGCTTCAATAATAAGCAAATCTCATAAACCTGTATTTTATTCGCAATCAAAGACAGAACACACATCAGATGTTTGACTCGAGAAAGCGTACCATTGGAGGAAAAATATGAGCTCATTTTGAAATTGATAGCAGCAACACATCCCAAAAACAAAAGGTGGGACAGAACCATGTGTACCACTGTGTGTTTGTAATAATAATAATGGATTGGATTTATATAGCGCTTTTCAAGGCACCCAAAGCGCTTTACAATGCCACTATTCATTCACTCTCACATTCACACACTGGTGGAGGCAAGCTACGGTTGTAGCCACAGCTGCCCTGGGGCAGACTGACAGAAGCGAGTTGCTGGACCTTAGAGAGATGAATGTTGTCACATGCTTGTTTGATATGAGATTTTAGCTGCTAAACAATTCTCTATCTTCTTTCTCATATTTTTTGTTTCATGATGTTTTAAATGTTTTCATTTGATGTAAGGTCAGGAGTGCAGGCACGCCAGTTCAGCACCCAGACTCTTCTTCTATGAAGCCATGCCATTTCTTGCAGTAATAGATGCAGCATGTGGGTTTAGTATCATCATGTTTATACCTTTCCAGATGTGCAAGCTGCCAATTCCATAGGCACTAACGTAGTCTCATACCATCAGTGATTCAGACTGACTGAACTGAGTACTGATAACCAGCTGGGTGGTGCCTCTCCTCTTTTGGTACAGTGTCTAGATTTTCCATTATTTCATGTTCGATTCTTCTGACCACAGAAAGGTTTTCTACTTTGGCTCAGTCCATATTAAATGAGTTTTGGCCCAGGCAGGGTTTCTAGATCATGTTCACGTATGGCTTCATCTTTGTACGACAGAGCTTTAATCTGCATCTGTGGATGGCGCAGTGAACTCTGGAAGATATATGAAATTAAAAATCATTGCATTCTGTTTTTATTTACATTTTACACAGCATCCTGGCTTTTTTGGAATTGGGTTTGTATGAGCATATGACTTTTAGAGATTAGGAGCTCTTGTTCTGATGATTTGTGTTTATTGATAACTGTCCTCACTTTACAACATATCACAGTGAGCTAAAACAGTGCTTTCTTATTTGCCCATTATCCTGCTCATAACTTGTCTTTCTTTAAGTCATTTAGTCTGCCTGTTTTTCATCCCACAAAAAGGCCTAATTAATAGAAACAAGGTAACTTTTTTCGCTGACAGGTGATATCAGATGGGCTGTCAAGCTAGGTGAAGAATTTCCTTTCAGCCAATGATAGAATGGCAAAGT
>NW_005187537.1:1636379-1686285 GCF_000239375.1 Pundamilia nyererei | reverse complement strand
AAGCCATCATCTTGAGCTGTTACAGGGAGTAAGTATCATAACACATCTTGTAGTAGAGGTTGGAATGCAGTACACACACATACACATATATGCACAGCATTAGATTAACACACTGATAATAACCAGAGATGAGAACTGTTAGCAATCCAGAGTTTGGCTTTGGTACTGAGGAGCTCTGATATTGCTTCTTTAATTTTTGCTTTTAGAATCAGCATTTCTGTCCCACGAGCAGTTATTCTGCGGTTTCAGCATAAAGTCTTTAAAGATGAGGTATTTGCCCTGTAACCAAAAGGTTGCAGCAAAAACACAGGCTCGCTGGTCCCTTCAAACTGATGGCAGCCTCTCACATGCCCCGGTCATCTCCTGCTGGCTTTGCTAGACGTGTCTTCTTCAGCAAATCCAAGAGAAAGCAATAGATCTAAAATGATTTAAATATATGAATAAAAGATTCTTTAAAACCCACAATATTCTCCCTTCAAAACATACATTATAGCCATATAGTATCCTCTCCACCACGATAAAATCTGAGATGGTGCAGTGTTTCATTGAAAACAGGAAAAAAAATCTCATGACATAGTCTGCTGTTTCTTTGTTGACATCCAAAACTTAGTCATAAAAATCTGCTCTTTATTTATTCCTTGTTTCAAATCAGGAGTAGAAGAAAAGCTTTCACGGCAATCTGGACTGGCTGTAAAAATTATCCGAGGAGGTCCTTGGAGACGGAAACCTAAAAAATCACAAGCCGGTTATCAAAGGAGAACGAAGCAATGCGGAGAAGAGACGCTCAAGTCAGCGACCTTAAAGACACTCGTGAGAGTAATAGACTTTACAGTCTGACAGTGAATATGGGAGTATTTTTCATCCTGCTTTATATCATAGTGCAACACGAGAGCTAACCTGCATTTTTGTGTTCACATCAAAGAAAACAGTGAGGGTCGGCTTGGAATCCAAGTTGAAAATCATCTTACTGTATGGTCCAGTTGGGAGGTGTAAACTATGGTCATGCTTCACGAAAGCTTGTGTCACTAAATAAGATAAATATGCAGGTAATGGTTACACAGAGACTCCTCTGTATTGAATATCAAATGTATAACTGAATGTACATCATGCTGTGTACATGTACACCATCATCATTTGTAGCCAGACCAGTGTTGGAGATATAACTGAACTAATGTTTCAGCATTATTAATGCCCCAATGACAGCTTAGCTTTTTAACTGTTGTTTGTGTAACATACAGCTGCCTGATTCATCATGGCAGAGAAGGCAGCCAAGTCTACAAGACAGCTCTGGAAAATGGGATGGAGGGAACCAATTTCAGACTTTTTACTTTCATGGCATTCACAGGTTTGCCTGACCTCCCTCATTGTCATTCATACTACACCAAAGTAATCCTGTTTTGTCACTATCTGGTGTAAATTTCAATTTTTTCAATCCCAAATTACTCCAAAGAGAGTTTGTTTTGTTAGTAAACTGTTATTATTAATGTGAATTACTGTCCCGTGTTTGTAATTACTAGTAATTTTACACATTTATTTATTCATTCTGACAGATTTCCTTCATTTACTAGAGCAGCATAGCAGCATTTCTTTAAAGATAGATTTTTCTTTATAATATTTGCTTTCATATATATATATTAAATGGGGTTGAATGTGTAGTTAAACATCTTTACAGTGACACTTGTTTGGCCCACTTGAGATCAAAGGGGACTGTATGTGGTCTATGATATAAAATAAGTTTGACATCCTGGGAAAACAGGCATGAATGTTATTGAAGAACTTTCTTTTCCCTTCCAAAATATGTGCGTTTAGGTTTAAAGATAAATATGTTTATATGTACATATGTGAAGGATTAAGGGAATGGATGGGGGTGAAGGTTCTTAAAGATACTGTATGATATATCTAAAAAATATATATATATACCAGCTTCAATGCCATGCCAAGTTTTGTTAAGAATTTTAGTTTTGATTATTTGTTTCCTGTATTTGTGGCTCCTGTCAGGTTGTAGCCTTTCCGAGGTATAACATCAAAATAAAACAAAACTCAAAATAAAATTAAATATTAAAAAAAGGTCTTTTAGGCAAACAGTGATACAATGGACACATACAGTGAGTACAAATCCATCCAATTAGCATGCACCACACAAATGACTACTTCATACTGAAGTACACTATTTATACAAGTTTGTCTGTCCCCTGTGTGTGGGTCAAGACCACTAACTGACTTTAACAGACACAGACCGGCATTAGTTTCATATTTCTGCATTTAAGAGCAACTGGAATCCAACCAAGAGAAAGTTCAGCTTCTGTTTGACTTATCATCAAGGATTTGGATGGATACCTGTGTGCCAAAGTTTGAGATTTCAGAAGATAAAATGACTTTGGAAGAAACTGAATGGTGTGTTCTTGTCCTGAAGGCAGTAAAAAGAGACAACCTGTGCTCCATGTGCTGTGGTTTGCTTTTACAGTTGTGAGCTCAGTCTAAAGACAGCTAATAAATTGGAAGATTAAGTTCAAGATCCAGGTTAAGAGAGCAGAGTGATGTTTATCATATAATTATATACTACACACTATAAACACCGTGTTATTAGTCATGCCTACTGCCCTCATACTGAATATCAAAAGAAAAGTCATCACCCTGCCACTCTTACACATGGCTGTATTTCATAAGTACGTGGGGCGGTCAGGGTGAGGGCCATCCCTTAGCTTTAAGTGCTTCCATGCTGCTGCGTTTTGCTAACCACAGCTGGTTGCCCAATGGTACCAATGAGAGGAGGCCCCAATCAAGGACAGCCCAAGAAGATTGCGCCAGCTGCTCCAAAGTTTGCATGCTTATACTTTTACACATATGTGTACACGCTAGAGAAACATGACATTTTGTGAGGTAGCAAGTCTGGAGTCAAGCATCATAATGAGAAAGATTTCTTAACTTTATCAGTATATCAGAAAAAACTAGTCAAACATAATGTGGCCAATGGGGTGCAGTTCAACTGAATTCCCTCTGCGTGCTGTGGATGTTGGCCAGACTTTTAATTCCCAAAACATGAACTGAAATGATTGCTTAGGAAAAGTAACTCTCTTTGGTGTTATGAGAATAGGCATATTCAATGACAGAAATGTAGAACTCGTTTATTCTGGCATCCACAAAAAACTTTGTCCAAATGAAAGGGGAGCAAAGGTTTATGACTACGACTTTGACTTTATGGGAATGATGGCTACAGCTCGTCCTGAGTGTATATTTGTTAAGCACCTGTCATGTACATAAATCACAGCAGACTCATGTGTGAGGACACACAGGAAGAATGTACTCAGCTAGTCTGATTCCATAACGGGATGCACTAACGAGCTCCGAGTGAGAACAGATGGACTTTGAATTAAATAACAGAAAACAAGGCGAACTTAATATTTCGTTTTTAAATCAATAAACACCAAAAACCTCTTAGAAGCTCAAATTGATGTTGAAAACAGAATTTAATGATGATAGAGGAGTTTCCAGTGCCTGTATGCTCCAGTGCCAGTATGTATAACACTGACACCGACGCCATTCGTGTCCGACCTTTCGCAACTTCGAGCTGAACCTGTGACCCGGTCCGACCACACAGAAGCACTTCGTCAGCAGGGTCAAGGCTCCATTTCAACCCTCACTGTGAGGTGAGACATGCGTGTAAATGCAAGGAAACCACCTTGCGACCCTGACATCATCAGGGGGTCATCTTTGCTCAGGTCAGTTGCTATAGCAACATTACTTAATAGAAAGGGCCAGTGTCTTAAACATATTGGTAAAATGTTGGATGCTTGTGGGGGTCTGAGTGAAAGGTTAGGGTAGAAGCTGAAATGATCAGCTTGAGTGGTGAAAGGTTAAGTGTGAGGTCAGAGGGATTTCATGATGAGTGCCTGCAAAGTGTGAAAATGTAAAGCCTTCATTTCCAGGGTTACTGGAAGTGGTGAGCATGAGGTGAGAGATCCCCGGGGTCCCTTTCAGGCAGGGCTCATTTGTTAAATGGAAAATACTCAGCAAAGCAATAAGTCATGCATGATGTCTGTGTTTATACTTAACCACGCACAGCAACCGAACACAAGACCCTGGCATGCCCTAAATGTAAATAAATATGAAGAAACATGTTTCTGTTGTAATAACTTCAGTAGTGATGACTGTAATTGTTTCTGTAATTGGTTATCCCAGAGTGGAAGGTGTAAATTCCTAGAGGTGGATGGCATTACATTAATTATTTTCTGCTTGGATGCCCACCAGGGGTAACCCTTGTTTCTCTTTTCTGAACTACAGGATTTCTGTCATTTTTCAGGCCTGCTTCCAAAACAAAATAACCGGACATCAGAAGTTAGTGAGAGTTAGTGAAACACAGAACGTATTCTAATGGTCACCGAAGCACGACTTTAAGGGTACAGTGGGAGGTTGTCAAATGGCATCTTTATAAGAGAAATGTTTTAAGTAAGAGTAGTTTCCGTTAAAAGGAAAATACAATTTAAGCTACTCTTTCACCCAGAGCTTACAAAACAGTTTAACCACCTCTGAATTTCATCTGCCTTAAAGAAATCTCCTTGTTTTCAAAAGTGAGTTTTCCAAATGATATGAACACCTGATGTCTTTTAATATTTCCTCTGCTCTTCATCGGGTTATGGTTGGCAGATGATGTGCGATTCAGCAAAGCCAGCCTGACGCCCTGAGTTTTAAAATGTAAGAGCAATAAACAAAAACTTAAAAGCCAACAGGTACAGAGGATTAGCAAATTTGACAACCTAAACAACACTTACACACAAGCTCAGCAGGGAAATGATCCAATGGCTTTGTTTTGCTTTGGGGAGGGATTTTGCTGGTATGTTTTGGGTACATTTGTCCCCTCAGAAAAAAGGTTTACTGCACATCAAAGTGTTTTAAACAATCCCCCTTTTCTGTGATGAAATATTTCTATCATAATAGAAATGTCCTTTACCAGCATGACAATCACCCCTTTCATTCAAGGGTAACCCAAAGGTTTAGGAAAATGTGCAAATTAGATGATGTGGCTTTGGCAGCCTGTATGAAAGAGTGATGTTGGACCAATGTGTCAGACAGTGCAATTGATTCCAGTATCTGTAAAACATAAGATAATTGTTTTTGATGGTATTCCATCCCTTAAGTAGAGCTCAAAAGGCATGTAGTATAAGCACCGTTGCACGCTGAAACTGCTTTGGCAGGCACTTAGTGGTTTTCCTTTAATTTGTCAACTTTAACACATGTACTCTTAAATCCTCCTTACGTGCCAAATTACAGCTGCATCTAGAAGATCACTGATTAAATCATAATGACCTTTTTCAGCATTTGTTACAGGTGTGCAAAACTTTCTCTCAGTACAAGAATTGAAGTTGACATTTCAGAAAACACATTGACAGTTAGCCACAATTAACCAGACAAATAAGCTAAGTACTCATGGATTGTGTTATTTAGTTACATATTACTATTTGTATAATGATACACTAACGTGACAGTTGTCAAGGTTAATGGGGAGACTGGAAGATTCACTGTTTATTTACAGTGAATAAATATATTTGCAGACACAATGCAAAAAGGGAATAATTCTCCAAGGGGTCAAGGGAGGGAATCCACTCATCCTATATTTACAGGTAAAACTCTCTCTCTCTCTCAAACTCGGGGTTTTGGTTCACCACACACCACGGAGGGAAATCCAGGGATCTATGCAGAGGAAATACACAGTCAGAATGAGCTCATCTGGAACAGGTGGTTGATTATTGCAGTTGCGTTCGGCCTTAGGTGGGAACCACCTGCCTATGAACACAGACATAAACAAACGAGCACAGATAGAGAAGAGAGGAGAGAGAGAAAACTAAAGGAGACAGACAAAGAAAGCAAACCTGGAGCAGACAGCCAGAGAGGACTGAAGGACCATGACAACAATGTTCTCATAGCAACTTTTATATGTAATGATTGTTAGCTTTATAATTGAACTTATTTAAAACAGTTAAAGCATTTTTTCTAGAACGCTATTCTCCTTAATTTCAGCATAAACATAAGATTTATAGGATACTTTTATAATAAAAATACAATAACTTTCCTCTGATGCTTCTGTTGACCTAAATGAAAATGGAAGGTTTAATTCGATATCACATACCACATTTTGGGAAAAAATTTGCAGCTGCCAAGTTATCTCGACGCTGCACCTTGTCCAAATTTCACGGTCGCTTTGGTTGATGAAGGTCGAATAACGATATATGCTTGCGGTCCTCACCTCTAACACTTTGGCCTCTGGCAGCTGAAAAAGATGAATGATTGATCCAAACATGATGTGGGATTACAGCTGAAGGTTTGCCGTCAGCAGTTCTGAGCTTTGGCATCTTGACTGAACGCTGCCATAAAAGAGGTGTACTTTCTTCCTTACTTAAAGTTAGAATAAAATATAATACACCATAGCTGACGCAGTTAAAATGGCAAAGCAAACATTACACATTTAAATAATCACTTAAGCACAAGAGGAAAAGAAAGCAAACAGAGCAAAATAAATGACGGGTTTCACTCATTCTCTTTAGTAACATACATGCAGACATTATTTTTTAACAGTTACAGCATTGATGCTTGCAGACAGCCCCTCCTTTCCTTACACACACTCCAACATGTGCCAGACGTGCGCTTACTAACGCACAGGTCATGGATTGTCTTATGAAAACACATGTGTTAACTGATTTGTCACATGCAGAATAAAAACACAGCGAGAAATGATTGCAAAGCCTTTTTTATGCAGTCAATTTTTCGTGGCTTTTTTTTTTTTCCAGGACAAAAAGCAGTTTATCAGCATCGTAACACAAACAGAGCGAGCTTGATTAGAAATGATTGGCCAAGCACACTGCTTCACATCATAAACTGCGGCATACTTTATTAATGAGTCTGTGAGCGTTCCCATTTTATGTTGAGCACAATAATTGCAATTAGTGTTTGACAAAATGTTTATTTTCTTTTGAATATGCGTCACAGTACAAATTGCAGCTGTTGTTTCTAGAAAGCAACTTTTCACTGATAAGTGGGAAACAGGCAATCAGATAGAGGGACCTTTTTTTTTAATGGTGTCCTAGTTTATTCATGTGATGAGCAACTGTTTCCACCCTTTTTTGCCTTTTTAAGTTGGAACTCTTGATGTAGATCATCGCCCACGCTTGGCGGAGGCCACATGCAAAGAGAAACAAACAATTCCGTTTTAGGTGAAAAACAGAAGATTTGTTCCACAAATTGACCCTGTGTTTGGGATGCTTCCCTTAGGAATCCATGACCACAGCCTAAACGAAAGCCAGACAGATAAATTCACAGCAAGCATTTGTTCCTGAGACCCACACAGACACACACACGCATACACACCCATCTATCTAGGTGACACAAGTGTTTGGTTTAAACTACCACTAGAAGAACATAGTTACTTATGTACAGAAACCAAAGTTTTGCTCTCCTGCAGAGCCCATTTAACCAGCATCACTAAGCAATGAGCTAGGTTTATATGTCTGATTCCAGCCTCAATCTTTATCTGTGTGAAGGCTACATTTTGATGGCATTTGTGTTAAAGAACCTCGTTTACAGTATAAGTATTAACCACTTGAGTGGAGTGCATGTAACTGAGAGAACAAGGTGGGACAGGAAACCAGCCTAATCCAACAGGATCACTCCATTAAGCCACAGACAGATTCAATTAAAGGGAAAAATAATTACCTCTTCCACAATATCATAACACATGCAGACAAAAACAGTCCTGCCTCAGATGCTTAACCACTCACAGCTTGACATGTGGGCAAATATTTGAGCGTGAATGAACAAACTGAAGTTCGAGCATTGTTTTTTTTTTTCATCCTAAAAAAATGTGTGGCCGAGTCCAGCGTGGAGATTCTGATTTCATGGAGGAAAGATCACCTCAATAAGAAACAAATGCTGCCCTCTGTGTTTGTTAGGAGTCGAAACTATCTCCCTCAACGCGAACTGAAGTAGAACGTTAATAGGGTCTAAATTAATGTTTAGTTGTCTTCTATGTCTTTCTAAGCAGCCTGGTCCAGCTGCGCAAATATGAACTATTTACCCTCAGGGAGTATCACTAACATATCATACTAGAGCCCTGTGGCAGACGCCCGACAGACATGCCAATCGAGATAGAGTTTAAAACCTAGAAATGAAATGCATGGATGGGACACTTAATATTTCAGAACAGCAGAAACTGCCAAGTAGAGTCTCGACCGCAAACATGGAACCAGAATAAAGGAAGTTTCCTAATTTCTTACAGAAGAAGCCGTCATGCCTTTATCAAAATGATTTTTATGCCTATTCTGATGAAAGAGGGATTTGGTAATTATGGTAAGATTATGAATGGAACTATGACTCCATTCTCCATTGTATGTCCCGTATACTTACAATATAAAGTAACAGCTCCACATCAAGAGCCAAATGAAAATTTATCTGTAAAAATATAAAGCTACAGCCAGAAGCTTTTTGTAATAAGTAGAAACAGTCAACTAGGGATTTACTGATCCATGGCCCCAGCAAAATTAAGTTTGTTTTTAATTTTTTATCTGATTTAAACAGACAACATTGTGACCTGCAGTGTGAAAAGAGATCCAATAAAAGAGAGTCTGGAGAGGTGGCGTCATGAGTGAAAGTCAGCAGAAGCCTGTGTGTAAATGAGAGGTGAAAGGAGCAGATACCTGACGTAAATACCTGGGATCAACCATCCAAAACGACGGGCATTGCACAAGCGAGGTGAAGAAAAGAGTGCAGACGGGGTGGAGTGGGGGGAGATGAGTGTCAAGGGAGATGTGTGGCAGAAGGATAGCAGCAAGTGAATGAAAGGAAAGGTTTACAAGGTGGTAGTGAGCCCTGCTATGATGTATGCTTTGGCGATTGTGACACTAACAAAAAGGAGATGTGGCTGAGGAACAGCTCAGGTTGCTCAGGTTGGAGCCAAAATCAGAGAGGAATGGCTGGGGCGGTTTGGATATACGCAGAGGCGGGATCGTGTATGTATTAAACAAAGGGTGTTGAATCTGTAGCTGTCAGGCAGGAGGAAAAGAGAAAGACCACATGGATAATTCATGGATGCATTGAAGGAGGACATGCAGAGGATTGGTGTGACAGAGGAGGATGCAAGCGATAGGGTGAGACGGAGACAGATGATCTGCTTTGGCCATTTCTAAATGGAGAAGCCAAAAGAAAAAAGGAAGAAGATGATTAAACAAACATAAAATTAGGCAGCTACCGAGGTGTATAAAGGTGAACTATGTTACTTTTGGACAGAGTCAGAGCTGCTCTTTTCTGCTGCTTCCAGTTCTTTAGTCAAGCCAACTTGCTGCTGGCTGCAGGATCATAGTTGACGGATAGCAGGTGGTATCGGTCTTCTCAGTTGACTCTTAGCAATAATGAGTACAAGGAGATTACCCAAACACAAATGTTCACATTATAATTTCAGGTTTAATTAACACACTCAATCATTACAGTGTTGCAAACACCAGAGATCCCATTTAACAACCAGTCTCTACTTGCTAAGAAACACAGCAGATAATTAACCATTCACCCATGTAGCTCTGTGTTATTTCATTTGGTCACATATAGAGTCACAGGCCTGCACCACAGTTCAAAAGCTTCTTTTATCTCTGTTTAATCCTTTTTACAACTACTATATGTGTTAAAATGTGACAGAAAAAAAGTCGGTTCTACCCCCTCTTCCTCTAGCCTTAATTTCCTCTCATGTTATCAGATTTTTATAAGGTTTAAGATAGCTTCTTACTAACCAGAAGCCCCCTGCGGGTCCCCAGGTCTGGCCAGGCCAACAGACAGCAGGTAGTCAATAAAGGCTCACTTTATGGTGGTCTATTGCAGGCCTGGGAAGAAGACATCTCTTATCAAAATCACAGCACGACACAGACCTGCTAACCAGCCTCTGATAAGAGTGATTTAGCACGAGGAGAGGAAAAGCAGCAGGTTGAAAAGATCACAGTAAAATATAGAAAGGAAGTCATGCATCAAGGAGACAGTTTAGCACAGAGGGTTGTATTTAGGTACTAAATTCTAACCTGCAATTTTTTAAATTGCCACATGTTAATGATGCAAGTTTGGCTTGTCCATTGAAACAAACCAAATGCTTCTCCCATTCCTAATTATTATTTAAATGTTGAGGCCTGCTGTGATTACTAGGGAGGTCTGGAAAGCAGACATTTTAATGCATGTATGTTCACAGCAGGGTGCCTTGTAGTAAACCCTTCACATGTTTGCTGGCCCACGCTTTTAAAGCGCAGTTAAGATTTGCAGAAAACCCCCAGAATTAGAGCCATATAGCTCCAAGTCTCAGCTTTTGTACCTGAGTGTGTTTGTAAGTCATGTTGTGCTCTGTCATTGCCACATAATAAAGGCAAAAGTGGCTCATGCTTATATGATCATTACTGAGTGTTATGACCAAAAAAAAACCCAAAGAGCACAAGCTCTCTAAAGTGGTGCGAGATGGAGGCTAAGCAGAGGTTTCTTTCTCTTCTGATTGGTCTCTGTATTTTTATTCTCTGTGTCCTCTTTAATTGGATTCGAGGGAAAGCCACAGCTGCTGAATAGCTGCCACACCAGCACACAGAAAGAAAGACATACAGTTTCAGTCAAAGTGGGCTCGCATTTCAACGGCCAGCCAACATCTGAACAGTGGATTATCACTGCTTTTGGACCACTGTGCACCTCCTGAATGGCCTTGATTCCCTGGTAATGGCACCCATACATTTGTAAAGTAAGGAAGTGAAAGACCAAGTCGAAAAAGAAGAAAGGGGAGAACCTTATTTCACATTCACCTCCCGAAAACCTTTTCACTGCACATACAGCGCTCAGACACAAAGCTGCTTTTGTCTGAAGAGTCTGGGGTTAACAGAGACTTGTTAGGGTACAGAAACAAAGCCACTGGGAACCTCTGTGCACACAAATATAAATCAGTTTATATTAAATAAATAAAAACTCATAATGACAAAACATTTTTTGTTTCCGTCGAAGGCTTTTCTCATTGTTTTTTAAACAAACAGAGTGGATGTTGTGACATAAACAGATACTCTACAATAGATACTTAAAATCTGTGTGGGAACGGCTCTGTTCTCTTTTTTTTCCATCAGTTTGTGCAGCTAACAATAGCTTTGGCAGTGCTACTTGATTGAACCGTTCTGTGTTTATGCAGTTGTCATACAGCAAAACCGGGAAAACACGCTAATAGAAGTAACTTCACAAAGAGGGCAGAAAAACACGAAAGTCTATCTCAGTTGTAAGCTAATTCTAATTCCAGACTCGCATAATTGTTGTGAATTCGATTAGAATTTTAAAAAAGCCTCTCTTGGTTCCACTTCATACGCTCACATAGTCCTCAAATGCGTGGACTTTTTAACAGATGGACTATTTGTGCAATGAGAAAAACCATTGCTTGGTTCTGTGCAGTCAAAAGGCTTTTACAGGAGTGTGAAGTCATTGTCGCTGCAGAACAATTTAGAGAAGATGGATGAGGAAAAGAGAGGAAAGGGGGAGAAGAGAAGAGGTATATTTGTGAACAAGCTGCTAAGCCATGTAAACCACACAATATTGGTCTTTTTTCCCTCACCGTGAAAAAATAGCCTAGAGAGGAACAACAGAGACGTTAGAGCTTTTTGGGACGTCCCGCTGCGGGTTTGGCAAGTCACAAGCTTAAATTGGACTATATTTTTCATCTGTCATTTGTTCCTTTGTATGGTGCTGGCATCTTATTTCACTGACACCCTATAGCCTTTTTTTGTTTTCATTCAGGAGTGGTGAGGGATCTTCAGAGTGTGTAATCCTGTTGCTGTTCCTGCTGCAGAAACAAATTAACTCCCAATGAAAGTTTTCTGTTATACGCTGTGTTTAGCAACACCTGCCTGAACACCGATTCTTTAACAGGCGAGCACTTTATGACTTTTGAAAGCAAAAAACAACAGTCAGGCTTGCAGAGGTGCTCAGACCACATGTTGAGAAACCCGAAAAGAGCACTTGTAACAGCTGATGTGCCTACTTAAAAGACCCCATAATCAGATTACATGTATGTGATGCTTTTGCAGCTTTGTAAGACAGCCCTCCTTATGCAATTGTGTTTTTATGGTTGTTGTTGTTGTTTTTTAGAAGATATGACATATGTTATCTGATAAAACACTTACATTAGATAAATCATAGTGATGATTTTTTATTATTAAGAAGAAAAAACTGAATATGCTACCGCACTTTCACACAAAAGATGCTGAGTAATCCTGACCTAAATTTTTTGACCTACTCTGAAAAGACCATTAGGAAATGCATTAAAAAAATGATCATACTCTAAGTATATATGTGTAAATCCTATTAAAGACATCCCTTTGATGTCTTCTGCTTGCAGGATTTTGGATTTCCTTCCACTTCATGACAATAGCATGTTGGGCTACAATAAACAAAAATTAATCACTTTCATTTTGCTTTCATTTACTGGAATATCTTGCGGAAAAAATAAAATAATGACATAATCTATTTGGTTCCAAAACATCTGGAGTTTTTCATGCTCATAAAATGAAAGTGGGAGATTTTGAGATTGAAATGATGTAGCTTCATAAATATGCAGAATTTGTAGTTTATGGACAAGATTTTTGGAATATAAATATTTGTGATTTCCACTTGTAGTCTTCTTGCGGCGCTACAAGCTTTCACAGTAGGGATTCTCACGACAATTGCATAGCAGGTATAAGAGAGAGAAACATAAGCTGGGATATTTGCTGTTCCCATTAAAATTCCTGTTTAAACATACAGAAATTTGTATTTACTATATGGTGCACTAATAAAACATAAAAAGCCATAATTTGCATCAAGAAATAACATTATTTATTAGACTGTAAGCAACCACAATACCCTAATTAGACACCTTGCACCTTAATAATGGTCTAATTCAAAGCCATGTATAATTTCTTTATAGCCCAAATAACCACACTTAACCAGTATTATACCAAATTACTTTGGATTTAGCCCTAAATCCAAAGTAATTTGGTAAAACACTGAGCTCAGATAACAAGAATCCTTCATATTTTTGATTTTCTTAGACATTTGTTGCTTATTAGATAGAAAACTAAAGTCAAAGCACATAAGAAAATATTGTGCATACCCTCTGCAGAGTGGGTTTTGTTCAGAGTGCTGTGGAGTGTGTAGGCGATACTTCCTTCATGCTTGTACTCCCATACAGGTTAAGACCTGTCACAATTCAATCCCAGTGGGGTAATATTAGCCTAATAGTAGGCCAGGAAAGCAGCCAGGATGCTGATTTTCCATCATTAGAAGCTTGTTAGACTTTCTTAGAACGTAATTTTCAAAACATTACATCAGAACTGTACTGTAAAATGCAGACCTAACAAATGCAGTTCAATTGTATAATTTTGTCTAAGCATTGTATTATACCAAAAGCACTCACAGACAGCCATGGCCAAGAGTTTAGCTGTAAAGAGAAATGATAACAGATAAAGTACAGCATTAACGTGTGCATCTATAGTTGCTGAAAAGGTTGAAATTCCTAAAAATTATATGGCACAATTTCTCTAAAGCACTCACCGATGACAAGAGGCAGCTAAAAATAAAGATTTCTGGACTTGTCATTCCTTTAGCTTTGCCTCACTGATTAAGATAGCACATTTCATATTTTACACAAGTAACGGGTGTGAATCCCAGTGAGGAAATACCAATCAGATCAGAAGCTGTTTTTGAGTTATGGTAACCTTAGTTTTGTGGAGAGATGTCCCGAGGATGGATTTAGACTCAGTCTGCATTGCCTAACCTGCAGGAAAGAGTCCACTCTTCCTCTGCTGCACCTCCACGCTGTGGTGAGTTAATGAGGAACAGAGCATGGTAACATTCACTAATAAAAGCCAGCTCTGGAAAACGGGGCTTCAGCTGGCTGCTCATTTTTCTCCTGCACCTCTTGTTACTTTGTCTTTCCTCTGCATCATCTGTTCCCCTCCTCTGCTCCTCTCTCTTGTTACCTGTTGTTGACCGTGCTTCTCGGTTACCTTTTCTACCATTCTTATCATTCGCATCCGGTATTCATCTGCCACCTACTCAGAGAACATTTGTGACGTATGCACGCTGCTGTTAGTGAGCCCACAGGAGGCACACGGCCTATTAAGAATACCAGAGTAGCAGAGGCAAATACCTTCAGGCCAAAACAACCAGCATGTCAAACACGTCGCACACATAATCACAATTATCGAGGAACGTTTAGAACTCCACGGCTCTGTCTACATCCTAACATTGCACACAATCTATTTTTAATATTGTTACATACATTCGTGTGTTGTTTTGTGCCTTTTTATTTATACCCATGTGATTATATGTCCATGCACATGCAAGCGGACACCTAATCCCCTTCATGTTCATTTATGCCTTCATGAAAAATCACCTTCCATTTCCCGGCTGGTGGATTACTTCAAAGCCGCCAAGCAGGATGAATAACATGTAACAATATCTCGTATTTGTCCATGTGAAATAGGACAAGATACTCTGTCTTCGCTTCTCTGCTGGTTCCATTTCCTCAGTCTGATTAATAGGTTTTTGATTGCAGCTACAGCCCCGAGCCCGAGAACACAGAGCTCCATGGCTGCTCACTATTATAGCCTCCTAAGTTACACAGAGAACACATAAAAGTGACGGTTATGTTAAGCTGCTCTGTCGTTTTGACTGACAGCTGTAGCCTTAACTCTCCCTTTAAATGCTGCTTAAGTGTTTTATGTAGTGACCTGTGCATGCAAAAGCAGTAAAGAGACAGCAGCTGCAGTGTTACAGCTCAGCAGAGGACTGACAATAGAAGTACCTTGGGGGGTTGTCCAAGAAGAAGTGGCGAAAGGAAAGGGGGGAAAGTACTTTCTTTAAAACTATGCTACGATTCCTCGATAATTGTAGTGCAGGAAATGTGATATGTCCAGTGCACTTACCAAATTAAATTCATGCACGGGAGACTGGAGGCTGCAGGTTGTTCCACAGGTAATTATTTTCAGCCTGGACGATGTGCAGGTTTGCTTGGCAGGTAGACAAAATTGTGTTTTCTTTGTTCACCCAATATCATGTTTCGCAGTCTTCTCATTAGCTCCTGATGAATTTCTGATATGAAGTCCAAACATGTAAAAGCATCTCTCTGGGAGCCGTGGGGAAGTGGATAGTTTTAGATCATACTGTCAGAGTAGAATGAAAAATCTGCTAACTTTAGGGAGCTGAATGCTTTTTCAGCCCTGGACATTTCAAGGATTAGCATTGTAGCGCTGTTGCATATTTAGGATAAACATGATTACTTTTTTGCAGAATGAACAGTAATAAAGGGAAAAGCAGTGATTTGTAAACTTATAGCTTGACATACACAACTGTGGTAATGAAATATAAGCTGCAAAAACTCAAACAAGTACAACTGCATCTTGTGTTACTTTAAGACAATGCATCACACATATTTTTAGATCAATGCTTTGGTCTTTTTATTGTAGTTAAGCAGCCACCTTTGTGTTCACTCAGTTTCAGCCTATGCTAGACTACTTTACAGATCAGGCTCGACTGACTTTTTGCTCTTTCTGACACTTATTCAACTCTTTCAGCATCTCTCAGAAACCTTAGAGTACGGAGACCTATGGCTGCTTGATGACAGACAGAATCAGTGTAGTCAGCAACACTTGTGCTGTATAACACACAGGAATGGATGAATAATGAAATATTAACTGACTCCATGTGTCCTCTAAGCCATTTTTATCACAGAAATGGATCAAGTTTAAGGACGAGCCAAAAACATCAGCTTTGTGAGGATACAATGACTAATGAAGGAGCCAAAGAGGATAAAAAGAAATGAAGGGGGGGAAAACAAGGGGGCTAAATAAGGGAACATGTGTCAGTGTCTTTGTCAAGAATTAAACATGTGGCTGGGGCTGAAGCACAGGGCATATTGTTTGTGTTGTGGTTTTCAGTTTTGGTGACAAAGTAAACTGCAGGAGCTTTCGATTGTGAGAAAAAGTGTATCTGGGTCTGTGTAACTGCCCTGGTATTTAATGTGTGTCTATGTACAGTTGCAACACAGTAACAGTTAGCTGGACAAATGAGTCTATATACAAGTTTGTAGTTCAATGACTCCAACATACGCAGAGTTGAGAAACTACAATAAAAGGAACAAAATACGCACTGATCTCTTTAACAGGTCAGACAAAAGCTAAAACTTTGGTGACTTATCTTTATCGCATTTTGTGAGAGTGAGTCACAAATCTCTTTGACCCATCAAAAAAACCTGCTTAAAGAGAAAAAGAATTAAGCCACATTTCTTCAATTTACAAAACCGTGACCTCATGAAACCATATATCATCACTCTTGACTTCAAAAAAGCAGAACCGGCAGCGTTACCCTGAACGCTAATGGGTCCCTGAGCTGTTTCTCTGCTCCTCCTGGGGAACATCACACAAGCAGCTGACGGATTTTTGTTCTCGCGGCCGGACACCACCAGGTGTCAAACTATGGATCCACCACCAAGTTGCTCCACACCAGCTGTGGCTCATGTGCCCTTTTCTGGCATAAATTCACAGCTGAAACTATAAAAACTAGCACAACTGACATTTACTTCATCCATTTAATGTCAATTGAGCTTTTCTTTTGTTGTTCTAGAGGGAAAAAAACACATCTACTCTATCTCAGCAATGCAAAACCCATTCTATTGTTACTTAATAATAGGAAAGTCATGTCTGGTGTCTTGGCGACAGTTACATTAATTTTTTTTTTTGTACTGCAGAATCATGTTTTGTTTGTTGCGAAAAAGAAAAATGTAAGTAGTTTTGTTCATGACAGCACTGTGACGCACTTAGAATTTTGTGCGGTTCCCAAACTATTTTGGATGACGATATAAATGATAAATATCGACAATGATTGTTTACGATTTGAAGCAAGAAAACAGGGAGAATTAATTAGCAGACGAAGGGAGGAAGCTCTTTACACAGTGAAGAAGAGATGGAACAAACATGAGGATTATGCTTAGAAGAAAATAGTGAAATTGTGCAATTTTATTTGAGTGGATCTTTTATTAGTTTGGATAAAATGAAGCAGAAAACCTCTCTTTTTGCGCTTTTAGAAGATCTTACCAGTGGTAATAAAGCCATTGTCCAGAGCATTGTTTCCCATTGATTCAACATCTATTGCTAAAGACTTTGTCGACAGCCCATTGAGGTGGTCCATATGGTGGTAAGGAGGCACCGGGCTCGTGACTTTCTGGAGGACATAGAGAAAACCAGACAAAAGGTTGAGCCAGCAGGCCCTCAGCCTCACAGAGCCTCAATGGACCACTGGAGGATTCCCTACTGGGGCTAGCTGCCTGTACGTTCTCAAACCAGTCTGATCTATGGAAACTGGCAACCCCACCATAATACGTTCAGCCATCCATACTTCAGCCCCCTTGCACCACATGGTCTCTTTTTAAAGGTGAATAATGGTAGAGGAATGTTTAACAATCTAGTGGCATGTGACAGACTTGCATTTTTCCTACTTATCATCAACAGCATACAGACCCCTTTTAAACGAGTATGTTTAAACATTTGTTCTGTAAGTGTTATGCTGATGAGACTAGAGATCAAGAGATTTGGCACAGTAGGCGAGGAATAAACAGTGTGTATGTATGTGACGTAGGGATAAGTATGTAAACTGTATTTAGACATTTATGAGACATGTGACATTTTCAAGGCTTCAAAAAAACAAAAACTCTGGAGGACACCTGCCTTCACAACTTCAGAGAAAAACCTTAACTGTTCCATCTTACCTTATTCTTTGAGAGTACAGTAAGATACGACTCACGAAGAGAGCAGATGGACCCCTACAGTGAGACCTCCCAAACCAGACAGATGGGCTACAGAAGACTATGCTGCAACTCAAAGTTACTGGATGCTGGACAGGTGTGAATAACACATAGCAGGTAGACATGTGTGTGCATTATATACAAACCACTATCGACCACTATAGCCATCAGAGGTAGAGCGCGGCGTTCACCAATTGGAAGGTCAGGACAGATTGGAGCAAATCGAAGTATCCTTGGGCAACATCCTGAACATCCTGTGAGTGTAAACGTGTGAGCTTTAGACAAGTTTAGAAACAAAAGTGCATTGAGTGCTCAGAGTAAAAAACTCCTATATAACTATCAGCCCATTTATCATTCACAATCATGTGAATCAATGACCCCAGAAATGTGAGACCTTTTTTCTGTTTCATTTTTAGAAAACGTACCCTAATAAGGGTTTCTATAAACATTTGCATATGCTGAGAAAAAAAAAAGAAAAGTTTCATTTCGGGAAAACACAGCCAGATAATGTGGAAAAAAACAAAACAATTGGGCAGATGTTCTGCCAAATCTGCTTATGTAACCACACTATTATAGTCCATTCACCTCTGGCCAAGAAAGTAAATCTTGCTTACTGTTGAGAAACGTCTGAATACTTGAATGTGCTTTGACTTCTCTCCCATGACATGTCACAGGTTGCCCCCCACTGACAGCCTGAACTATGCGCATAGACCGAGTAGATGTGAGAGCATGTGTATGTACTTGTGCTTGAGACAAATGACTTCCATTTGCCTGTGTGCTTGCGCAAACCCCGCTGCACACGTTTGCTGTTTGTGCAGGCTCACAGGAAAGTGCAGTGAAGTGAGCATAACCTGTAGATTGTAGCGACATGTCAGGCATCCTGTGTGAGAACAAGCAAGGTTGATGAGGTGAGCACTTTGATCTGAAACTCTTCACTCCAAGCTGAGAGGACGCTTACTGAAATATCAGGGCCTTTGTGCAACGCTCTTTACTTTTTGCCTACTCTGTCTTTCTAACATGCACTCTTGGAGTTAGCCTTTGTGGCCTGTGAGAGAAGTCAATATGTCCTTTCAGCTGTCAGCTAATTTTACCCTCCGTGCGTCTCCTCCCGTGCGTCTGGTATCCATGGCTTCATTCATCATGAGATCCAAAACACAGACAGCCTGCAACAAATCTAACAAAAATGTCTCAGAATTATGAACAAACAGGTTTACAAAAAGGGTAAGTATTGGTTATGTCAGGACTTTATTGTCACAAACACTTTGGTCATAAAGCAGATCTTGCCAACACAACAGAGGAATTGTCCTTTTTACTTACGATACCGGCTAGAGAGTTAAAACAAGCGCAAAACAAAGTTATTCTCCTTGAACAACCATCTTCTATTCCTCGCTCATTTTCATGATAAAGTGTGCTGTCAGCAGGTGGTTTGCTTTCCCACAGTTGGTGTGATGAGAGGATATGTCTGCAATAACTGAAAAAAGAAAGAATAGAAAATACAAAACCAACCACTTAGTCACATTATTCATGTTGCTCTGAGATTCTGAAAAAAATGTCTCAAAACACAACCTCAGTCTGTGTAAATATAAGCTTTGGTTGTCTGCAGTTTCTATTTACTTAGTGGAATTGCATGGAGTTCAGTTGTGTGTATTTAACTTAAACAATCTAAAAACGTAATTATGGTGTTAACGCATTAGTATAAGGTATCATTTGATGAACATGTGAATAGGAATAAATTTCTCAGATCTAGGCGTATACACCCACACATTCTCCAAAAGGCCAAAAGTGTTGTATGCTCTTTCTACACCACATTTTTTACTTTTGGAAACATTAGTGTATAGTCACGCAAATTCTTCCCACTTTTATTTATGTAGGGTCAGTAAAGTCCCTGCGATGACCAGTTATAACATGAAAAACCAAGAAGCATGAAAAAAGCATGCACAAAAAAATGTTTCTCTTTCTTTTCAGCAGCAGCTTTAAGGACAGTGCAGAAGAAATCGTGCCAATTGCTTGAAGGTACACTTTGGATCCTACACGTATTTTTTAGGAAATAAATGAGCAGCTACCAATCAGCTTACTGCCAAGTCTTCTGACATGTAAAAAAAAAAAAAAAGAAAAAAAAAAGAACACTTTCATTAAACACTTTCGTCAGAGGCATGTGCACACTTGCGCGCGCCTGGGGGTCTATCGTGCTGTATAGGCTGTATCCAAAAATCCTCCTAAAACACCGGAAATAATAAAAAGCTCCTACAAAATAAAATCACGACAAAGTAATTAATATAACATTTAACACAGATCTATTAAAACGACGGCTCATCTATGACGTGTTTTTTTCTGAAAGTGATTTTTGTTACAATTTGACGCCTTATTACTTCATAAATATCCGTTAAAGTAAAAAACGGGTCCTTGGTGACCGGAAACACCATTTCTTTATGGTAGCTTGACGCAGTGGTGCCTAATTTAACACTCCGCCGGTGCCCCGTCTGTCAGAACTCCTCTGGACTTTACTCTGAGCAGTTTCGGAACTCTTTGACATTAACGCAAAATGGATGTGAAACTACTGGCGGTCGTGGCTGTACTCATGGTGATGATATATGCACCTCCAGCGCAAGGTATGGATTCATTTTCGGGGTTGCTGTTTTATGTTGCTTCAGATTTTGTTTAGACTGTATTGCAGCTGTGCTGCGTATTGGAGGGAAGTATCAGCAACATATTTGCTTTTACGCTGTCCACCTGTTGACTTGTCTTGTCTGTAGTCCATTCATTCATCCATTCATCCATCATTTCTTCCGCGTATCCAGACAGCAGGGATAGGCTCCAGACAAGCTGCGACCCTGGATGTCTATAGTATTTCTATAAATAATTATTCCGATAGAGTTCTGCAACTCTATCGGGGTCCAGTACGTCCGCAGTTCTTTTTAAATACTTTTTTGTTACTAATTATTTTACATTAAATACAGTTACTGTAAATCAGTGTGTATTTATAATATTAGTTGCCAAAAATCTGAGCACGACATCAGATGAGAAATTCCAATTGCGTGCACTCGGAGTGCAAATACTGTGGGGGGGAAAGGGGGAAAAAACGTAAATTGGACCTGAAAATTTACATTTTTATTTACATTTTTTAAAATGCATAAATCTTTCATGCATTTTTTTTTTCATTGAAGAAGGGAGAGTGCATTTTTCGCCGTGCGTAAAGCACGGCAGGCTGCACATGTGGCTCTTGCCGTATAGGAATTTCCCCGCTGGATCAGTGATCAGCGTGTGTTTGTCCTTCCCTTTGTTTTCTTTTAATTAGCCACAAATGAAGTCTCTAGAAGCCAAACCTCAGCTAGCCTACGTGGCGACATCAATCACCCAACTTGAAGGTGTTGCGCTCTTTTATCATGGTAATCAGGTGTAAAAAATAATTAGCATAGTTTAATCCACTGGGGCAGGTTTCACCATCTGTGACTTACAGTCTGCCAGTGTCGCATTAAAACAATTTACTGACAAGTAAAACAACTGTGTATAAACTGTATTTGGGCTAAAACTAACTTCTATCGGCGCGTATGCTTTATCTATTTCCAACGCCGCTTTTAGACGTAACGAAACGGGGAAAAAAGATTATCTTTATTTTTCCACATTAATCAACTGTGACCATCTCAGTGTAGGAACCTGAAAGGTGAGGCTCCAATGGAAACTGCGCACATCCATCACGCAGGGACCACACAGTACACAATGATGTTTGAAAGAGCTTAGTGTTTGTGGGTGTAAAACCCCCGCTAATAATGTACTCAGTCTCTCTGTTTGCTGTGTGGGATGAGCAGAAACTGGATTTTGTAAAGATTAAATATGGAATTTTCATCTGTCAGTGTCATTTGTTAGTCCTATTTGGCAGTGTTGACTGTAGGCTTCTCGGCAAGGAAAGAGATAAACAAGTAGAATGGAGGGATAAAAATCAAACGCTTTAAATCCAAAAGACTCTGTATACTTCACTGCAGGGGGCATATTATTTATTTGTTCATAATCAGAGGGCTGGTGCATGCTTACTTTGTGCTTTGATAGGCTAAAGACTTGCTGTATTTTTATCTTATTTGCTGGTGGAATTTGTGATATTGCAATAAGTGTATGTCATTTCATACAGGAATGATATTTCATTTAATTTTATCTGAATTACTGCTTTGTTTAAATTTTGCTTTACTTTAAAATAGTTTTGTTATACTCAACTTCTCTTTTGCTTTCTCAGCAAAGCCCATCAGCCTGGTGGAGAGATGCTACTGCCGTTCAACAGTCAACACCGTCCCACGAAACTACATCCGAGAACTTAGGTTCATCCACACACCCAACTGCCCCTTCCAAGTGATGTGAGTGTTGTTTTTGACTTCTCCAGGCAGCACGTTTTCTGTCTGGGCCATATAAACGTTAGGCAGGTTTCCTCCTAGTTCGGACATTTCTCACCATCAATCTCTGCAGGGTGACAAGCCAGAGAAAGGAATCATGCATGAATTTGTACATACACGCCCCTCAGTCACTCGCTCGCTCATTCACAGAAAACAAGTCGTTCTTTTTGCAACTGGCCCACTGACGCATCCACAGGAAGTGGTCCGTTTGAGTATGAGCGAATGTGAAAAGGTGGTGGAAATTGGATACAGTTTTGTTTTTTAACCAGGAAGCAATAATCGTGGGTTTTGTAACTGGGTTTGCTTCTCATTTGCTTGTCACGCAGCGTTTTCTCTTCATACTGTTCATACAACCTTTAGTTGAGATCGCATTCGTCGGCACAGCTTGTGCAGTGCAAATCCATACATGAAAGTGTGTGGCAACATCAGTGAAAAAGGGTCAGTTGCATTAGAACTTCAGAAGCATGGAAAAATAAAATTGCCATATCTTACAAGTTTACATAAAGAGACATAAAACATGTCTGAAGCTACTTAAAACAAGATCTGTTGCCAAATGAGGCATGGTCCCCCACATGGAGACATATGATATGGTTGTAGCCCATTCTTTAAATAACCACAGGACTATCATGGCTTTAGAAAGTAGCCTGCGCATTGCAATATATTCTAATTTGACCTAACACTAAAGTACCTTAAGGGTCAGTATCTTAACAATATTAATGCATATTAATTTCTGTAGCAGCATCACTTACAAATTAAGGCACTACTGTTAAGAGGTTCGCTGCAAGTATCAAACTAGCAAGTCAGTGTTAATTCAGTCAGTTTGATAACAGTGTGTTAAGATACCCACTGTTAATGATTATGCATAATTCAAGCTTTTATCCTCATCTTATCCTTTTTCTAATCAGTGCCAAGCTGAAGTCAAACAAGGAGGTGTGCGTGAACCCTGAGATCCGGTGGCTGCAGCAGTACCTGAAGAACGCTCTCAACAAGTAAGTATCAGCAAATCCAGCAGATTTTAGTCATGGGGTCATTTTTCTGTAATACACAATCCCGTCTGGCTTTAACAAATCTGTTGGCACAAGTGGGATATACTCACTTACACTCTATAGAAATTTAAAGCAAAGAATCTACAAATCCAAAGGCGCAAATGCGCATTTGGATGTTTACCAATAGACTATTGTGGGAGTAAAAGCTCTCAATTGCCCAATTTATATTGGAACCCAAAGTCAAAACATGCTGGTACATGACCAAGTGGGAGTAAAGCGTTTCCACTTTCACATACAAAGTGTGGGTGCACTTAATCTGCTCTTAAGTGCTATTACAGGTTTGTTCCTGGTCATCACTATTCATACTGGAACACAGTCTAGCAAATGCAGTTTAATATATTTACACTATACACGGCACACTTGCATACTGTTTAGAGTTTAGGACATTTAGTGCATTAAACGTTACATCGGAGAGTAAAGATAAAGATAACGTTCTAAATTTGTAAAAATAATGTAATATGATGGGATTCGTTGTCACCTTATGCAACTCTGAATTGCACAATCAAGTTAAATTCATACTGAGACTGGTGGCATTAAAAGTCACTGTCTCCTTCCTTCCCTGAGGAAGCAGACACTTTTCTGAAAGATGTTGGTACAACAAAGTTTATAGAAGGGATCAAGTTGCCATGTCTGTTATTTAAAGAACGAAACAAACCCTGCACTGTGCGATGGAGGCGGATAAAAGAGTTTTTGGAATGTCACATGTGGATTCCCGTCTTTTCATGTAAAGAAAACTAAACGCACTACGGCATTTAATCCAGCTTGTGACATACACACTCAATACACACTGACAGATCCGCCCACAGTCTAGCAGTCAGACGGCCTGTCTCAAGGATGACTGTGGAGCCCTCGGGTTGATGAGGCGTGAACAGCCCTCTGCATAACAAAATAGCGCATGTAGAGTGCATGTTGCTTGTTTACAATCAGTCAGATCTAATGTGTTTCCACTTACACATGCAGTCATAGAGGAGGAGGCATAAACCTGCTTGTAATGTGTAGAAATGCACACGATTATAAGCCATGCGTTACTTTTGTAAACTAAATGATGATTGCCTTTTTGTATCTGACGAGTGTGGCAGATATAATTAAAGAACCCACTGGAGTTCCAAGTGCTTATGCTGTTAATATCCTGTTTATCCTTTGGCATCATCGCCCTGAGACTGCTTCACGTCAGTGCTCTGCAAAATTACATCTTCAGACATAACATTTTCAGAATGGCCCACTAATTGACCGGCCAACTGAAAGTGAATGCAGAAATCAAATTACATTTATTATTGCTAAGATGGTTAGCTCATGATTACAAGTCAAAAACATTTCGGCTTTCTAAACACGAAGCAGCTGTTTTTACTTGATAACCTGGAACTGAAATCAGCCGTGAGTTGTGCCACTGGACTAAATGCTCATTAATTTCCACTTTTGGTGTTTACTACTCACAAGTTACCGTGCATTTATCTTTTGTTGTGTTTTGACACTCTATTATATAGAGTGTCAAATATATAGACCGCGTGAACAGTCAGCACCAAAAAGCCATATGATTCTGACGTTGTAGTTCCCGTGTCTACTTTGTTCTCATGACAAATGTGCTTTTCCCTTCCAGGATTAAGAAAACCAAACAGGGCAACTAAAATGCCTGCAGAAATCCTCCCGAGCCACCGCTGAGGATTTGGACCACATCATCGCAGATATGTAACATGATACCAGATCATGTGTTAAATTGTACAGCACTTACTCTAGCTGACACGCTGCAGCCTTGTGCTCCATGCACAAGCTTCAAAGTCTTCACCATAAACACCATGCTCCTAGCACTGCTGCATCCTTCACCACTTCATTTCACCACTTATAGATTTAACAAAATATTAGTGCAAAGTGCTATTATATCTATGAGTGTATACTTTCCTAACCATAGTGTAAATACTATTTTGTTAATGGACTTTAAAAGTAAAGAGCTATTTTTGGAGATTTTTCCTTTGGCCTCTCCGTTATTTAGGAAAAAAGCAAAGGCCCCACCCAGCGTGAAGGGGCTTAAAGAGGGATGACGTGTCTTAGCTAGAAGGTTTCCTCCATATCAAACTTTATTGAGCATCCCATTTGTGAGGAGCACAGTCTTGTGGTCTGTGGATCAGTTTATTCTGATCATGTTAGATTTCAGATTACACAAATTGATGTATAAGTTCTCCTCTAAAATAAATAATCAGTTTAAGTTAATTGGCACCAAGGAATTTAAGTGAATGCCAGCTGCCCCCCAACTGAAAACCCCTATAAAAATAGCAATACAATGTTTTTGTGATGGAAATTAATGCAGAGAGAGCTGCAGCATTTCCTACAGCTGTTCTGTGGCTGATTATGCGCCTGCGTCTTAATTCTTTCTTCTTTTTTTTGTTGTTCTTTGTAAAAGCTCAACATCTGGTTTCCAAACTGTGTTTTAATGAGCAGCCAATAAGACGAGATTTACCAGAATCATAAAATTGTGTCAGTTACCGAGAAATTGTGAGAAGAAATTGTGACACTGATCAAAATAGCCTCTCAATGTGAATACCACTTCCAAACATGGGTGTGCAAAAAAGGTAATTAAAATAGTAATAAAAACAATTGGTAACACAGAGGGCTGCAGTAGAACAAATACTACCATTACTGGCAATGGATATATGTATATAGATTTGACTACCTACAACTGTCATGCAGATAGAAATGCACTTTATACCTGATGTATTCATGTTTTAGCAAAAAAATGTATTATTACTAACTTTAAACACTACATTCTGTATTTTTCTTTTCTTTTTTTAAAACGGTTTATCGTCCTGTTTCTACTCTTTTGTGATCATTGAATGTGTAACTGAATTTAACTGGTTTGATTTTTTCTTCCACCCTTTTACTCATTTAAATCTCCTCTTCCTATGTAAAATTTATCTCATACAAATGTTTTATTTTTGTACTCTTTTATGCATTTATATTAAATCCAAACATTTAAATGAAGGAACTGTACTCTCCCAACTGAGCCATCCAGTGTTGTTTTTTTTTATTTTTTATTATCAAACATGTATACATCTGGTCAGTAAAAAGGAAATCTTTGAAATACTATGGGTGTTTGATTCCTGTACATGTCACAAGTCTCATTGCCACTGATGCACACATACACACTTTTCATTTGAGTGACTCTTATAATCAAATGTAAAGCAAGCTCTACCAGGGCCGACACAGCTGCTGCAGTCTTACAGTACCAGCAGGTCAGAGGCTAAATGTAAGGCTTTGATGAGAGAACATGTGTTTGGCTTTATTCGCGAGGGTAAATGAAAGGCAAGGACAATGATCCTGCCAGCTATTTAACTATTAACTCAACAAGCGACTATTAGGAAAGCATTAGCGCTAAAAAGGGTGAACTTTTAACTTCCCACATGGGGCCTTCTTTAAGGCTGAGCGAGGTAGTTTATCTAATGTGAGTGTTGTGCTAATAGAAACATCAGGGAGAGAGAAAGGGATGCAAGATGCAGGTAACAACCCAATTCACTGTGTTTACTGATTTTCTTTGAAATCCAGTTTAAATGTGAGAAAATATGAGTCAGCAGTAGCTTTATTTCAACTTACAGTTTGGAATATAAGTAAATCAGATGTAATCGCTATCTTAGCTGGTTTCACTGCAGGGATCTGCAGGTGGAAACTTCGCAGTACTTTGAAGATAAGGGAGCTTATCTAGTGTTTAAGTTTTTAGTCACACAGCGGAGATTTCCATCCTAGAGTCTTTGTGTGAGACGCTGTATTACAAAGTGGATCATTTAAACATATTTACTAAGGCTCTACCAGTTCCGCAATCTAAGACGAGTAGCTCATACATTATTTGCCTTCTGTCATTATTATTTAACTACCTGCTCATCTTGTCTGCCTACATTATCACTAACTGATCTACGTAGGCTGCACAGGAATCTGCTCAATTGTGAAATTGTCCTTAATGAAAAGCAGTTGTTTGTAATAGTTAATAACTCATTGTGTCTACGAGACCGCTGCCAACACCCACTGGTTTAACTAAGCAGGTGTTGTGACTGGAACCATGGGGGTAGGGAGTACTGCAAACAGCGAATGGTTTAACTTTAGATTTTATTTAATCAGAAATGGAAAATGTAGGTGGAAAAATTGTGTGAGGGTATCGCATAAATCTAGTAAAGCCAGGTGATTCATATAAAACATGTTGTTTCTAATAAACAGAATGGTTAATACGAGCATCTGAAGAGGTTACTGCAAATAGTCATTAAACAAAAGCTTTTGGGAAATAAATGAGTTGTGTTAAAGCACTAATACATCCTCACATGAAGTTTGACGAAGTGGAATAGAGCAGCATGATTATCGGGATAATTATAAGATTTACATGAATGATCTTCCTTAGTGCCATGTTAGTACTTGAGGCCAGCTGGGCACCCAGCCTAAATAAACACACACAGAGACCTTCAGTGCCAGAGTGTCTCACATATTCAATACTGTTTCTAAGAGAAAGGCACAGATATAATCAGCTATGACTCACTGCAATTTTGCACATAAAAAGTCCCTACGCAGCAATGTTCACATAAGAAAAAAGGTGAAAAAGAGAAAAGAAAAAGATTAAATGATTAAAAAAAGACATGTGACCATGAAATAAAGCCAGTGTTGCAAAACTGAGTTTTACAAAATTGCACAATATTCAAAAAGAATACAAATTTAGGAGAAATCAAAAGGCTACTCAGCACCTTGGTATGAATCGTACAGCCAGCGCTGCTCTCGTTTTCTCAGAGGTTGAGGAATGTAGAAGACAGGAGAAGACATATGAAAGTCATATTCAGCGTGGCCTTCAAAAACTCCATTGGGGTTTTGACTTCAACCACAATGTCAGACAAAAAACCGACACCTTGACACATGAATAAAGATTTGTTACATGAAATGAAAGGAATGACATAGAAACAAGGGACGAGCTAAGTGTGTGCGCTCATTTAACTTGCAGTGCAAGTTCCCGCCATCCTTAGCTGTAAAGGTTCCCAGATGTGGAGCCAATGAAACTCCACTTAGTGGTTATTCATCATGAAAAGCCGAGCATGAAAATATGAAATATTGTCGTGCATCAGTGTAAATGTGTGCATGAGAGGGCAAAGGGGGTCACAGAAAGCCACTTCAAGAAGGTCGCGCTGAACGCTGCCCTCCTGAGTCAAACTAGTTTTTAATAAAAGCTGCAAGGTGGAAAAGTTAACCTAGGTCAATTATTAATTTTTGCGTGTGCACTTCCTAGCTTTACTTCAAGACATTGACTTTGCTTCAGATCCGTACCTTCAGCCACGCTGGCAGTTACACATAACAGTTTAAAAATGCTTTGTAGTTTGTCACCGCTCGAAATTTCAAGGGACGGTGGAAATTGCCCCGCGGAGCGTTTTAGGTGGTCAAAAATGCAGACACTCCCTCGTCACTGTGGTCTGAAGAAGAAAGAGAAAAGTTGTGCTGCACAACAATAATCTCCTGGAGCGAAATGAAATATCAGACTTACGAACTGTTTGAATTGGCAGGGCGAGGATGCGAGTGCACACAGATCTGGTGCTCTCGCATACTTTGTTCCACTGAAAGTGTTTACATCTGCTTATTCTACAGTACATGGAAAAGCTCTCTGATTTGCAAATCTTTTGAAGGATTCCAGAAGTTACCCGCAAAATTCACAGAGGAAGAAAAATCTATTTATAAAACAATATTGACTGCTGAACTCATGGCCTTTATTTTTCTTTGCTTGTTGTTCTTGGTATCCATATTCACGAGAGGGCATTCACTTCTGTTCTCCCAAAGGGGAACTTGACTTTTTCTGTTTCACCCACTCCCTAATTAGCTTGAGCATGGGGTCAGCTACTGCAGGGCAGATACTTGGCCATCATATGGGATTGATCTTTGTTTTTTTGCAGTTGATAGGTTGTCTCTTTAAATCCTTTGGCACCCTGAAATGCTATAAGGTTGAAGATACTGTACATGTTCATGCAACTGCTTACTTATTATGGCAAGCAGCATACCAAAGAGCCAAATAAAAAAATTCATAGTAATTACACGCTCTTGGGCGTATGAAAGTTGGCAAGACTGCATTTAGCTAATAAATCTCATTGTATTATTAAAGCTGTGGCTTTCTTTGGAAAAGTTGACTTTGGAGCCTCAATGAGTGAGATAACGCGCTCAGTTAATACCATTCCCATGTTTCTGAAACAATATATTGCATTTGAGAGTGTCTGACTCCAGTTATCTAATGGTTATAAACGACAAGGACACTGTTGGTAGAATATCACAGAAACTCTTCAGAGGCAATCTCACTGAGGTGAGCTTTCACCCTGAGCAGATGTATCATGGCGCGTGTATTTGCATATCTTGCATGAAGAGCTGTCTCTAATCTTTATCATCTCTCTGAGTGGATGCCCTTAAGTACTGATTCTTTCCCTTTTCTAATCAAACTAGACATCCAGATGTTGTCCATCTTCCTTTACTGAAGCAAATACAATATACCAACTGTATTCAGTCTGTGAGAGAGTTTTGAGCAATAAGGTTAGGAGCCAAATGGAGGCAGCTGAAGGCTGAATGACCTAAACAAACACAAGCTTTCACAGCTCATAAAAAATAAAGCATTTAAAACAGAAAAAAGCAACTCAAACAAAAAAACCCAAAACAAGCATGAGGAAACAAGGAAAATAGCACAAACCAGGGAAAGTAAAACAAAGGAAAGAGGAAAGAAAGAAGTATACATACACAGAGAGAGCTGATTAGTCAAGAGGAGAAATGGTGAGGAGGCACAGCTGAACATATTGAAGACAGTTAGGATGAGGATGACAATTACAAAGGAGGGAAAACAGAAAGTAAAAGCAGAACAAGACACAACAGAAATCCAACCTTCAAAGTGAGGTGGAAAGTAAAGCAAACAAGCTACTAAACAGGGACAAGACCCATACAAGAGCAGACAAGGAAACAAAGAGGAAATAGCAACTATTCCGAGAACAAAGATCAAGACATGAACTGAAACGCCAGACTGCAAGATTGAAACTAATCACTGCAATAACTGTGAAATAAAAACAGCAAAAGCATTAGTAATATCACATTAAACAAAACTCACAATCTATTAGAATAATAAAGAAATCAAAACAGGAGTTCAACAATTCAAGAAACACAAATCAAGACCACAAATACTAGAACAGCTATAAACCTCTTGGGCCATGACAGCTCCACGGAAAATTTTTGGAAGCACTCTGAGAGGTTTCTGTTCTCTCTCAACCAAAGTGTCCCTCCTGCTTCCTCCTTTTTGTTGTTACTTATAACCTGGCCCAGACCAGGCCACTGTCCTGAGGCACTGTGTGCACCGAGCTCACGCTCCCCAAGGGAAACACAGGCACAGTCAAAGCTGTTCATATATCAGATGACCTGTTGCACATTTCCACGAATCAAGTAATGATTTGTAAATGACTTGTTGATTGCGTGAAGGGGGGCACCGAGTGCTGTTAATTTCCTTAACACTGCCAGTGACCCGCCAGAGCATTAATCATAATTATGACAAAATTACTCAGCTAAGTGTCTTAGAGGAGTTGGGCTCTGCGGCGGATGTTGAGTGACCAACATGCAGCGTGTAACAACACTGTCATATGCGTTTCTGTTTGTGAACGAAGGGGAGGCAAATAGAGGGGCCCCTGTGAGCGGCTAAAATAGCCCTCCTGAAGTCTTTCTAGCTTTCATGTGCTAATATTTCCAAGGTTATGGGTCCTAACTCCATCCATCTCCACACAGCTGTTCTCAGAGATGTGGGGCCTTCCCTCGACACAATAACACCAGCTATGGAACCAAATTCCTTTAGTGTGAATATGTTTTCAAGCCCAGAAGAAACACAGCAATCACTTGATGTTAGGTATGGATGAGACACAAAGGAGTCACACACTCAGGGGACAGTAGGAGGCCTCTGTCTGTGGGGCCCAGAGAAGCTGAAACACTACCAACTTTAAACCTCACCCATATATCTCATTCTGCTTGCCTTCATCTCCATTCCTTTCAGGATTATCACCCACATCCTAATTGGTTGATCTCTCCATGATGCCTCCATGAATGGTGTGCTGAATGTCCCTCCATATGTAGCTTTGGGTAGCATGTGATATACAAAGAGACTGGGCAAAAGCCCATGAAGGATGTGAAATGCCATTAAAAAAAAAGAAACAGTTACTCTATTATCTGGAGATGTAGCTGATATACTGTACTTGCCACATCTCCAGCGCTTCTATATAGAGATGCTTCTGTTGGCCTGCGGTATGACTCAGTGGCTGAGCACGCTGCCTATATGAAACATACGGGAGGTCTGATCTCTAATACTCCCCACCAACATTATTCCTCCACAAACAATTCAGTTTCCCAGAAACAAAATGAAGAAACATCAGTTTTACCCATGATACATCTGAGTGGCATTTTGATGCAACTGATACCCCACAAATATTTGGGATGGTCTTTATTTCATTAGGTATAGCTATTTGAGTTTCTCTGGTCTAGTTTCAAATTTGACAAGGAATGTTTAAATCAATACACTTGTCAAAAGACATGACTCAGTGGTGGAAACATGTAACCTGTGTTAAATTTGTGTGTAGGTGGCCCTATGTGACCGTGTCAGATCAGAAAGAAAGAGGGTTCCTGCTTCAAACCTGCCACATGGCTGTAGCCATGCTTGCATGACTTCTCTTGTATACAACTGCTTTATCCTGCAATCCAGAGAAGTGCTTGAGAAATTAAATAGTGATTCTAAATTGGTTGTAGGCCTCAATGTGAGAATGGCTGTCTGCATCTGTTATTCCTGTGGTAGAGTGGCAACCTTCCAAGATCTACCCACCTCCCACCCCATGACAGCTGTGATAGACTCCTGTCCCCTCTGCAACTCTGCGTTGAAAGTGGGTGGAATGGCAAATATGTACATTAAGGGGGTTTGTGTGTATGTGTGTGTGTGGGCAGAGGTGTGTGTTTTGTTTTAAAGAGGTAACATTTGAATTTGATTAAGATTAAGGTAATGAGAAACACCATAAAAATTATATGGACAGAAGTAAAGGACCACCTATACATTAAACCTACAGGCCATGGAAACCCATGCTATGAACCTGCATAGTTTTTATGCTTATGTTATTGCCAGAGGAAGTTCAGAACTTTGCAGTTATTGAGGCAGCAGAGGGTTGACATCTTACACAATATGCAACTCAGCAAACAGCAGCTTAGCTTTACGGTGTTTGGCACTTTGTGGCTGAGATGCCGTCTGAGATGCTGAGATGCTCTTTGATGCTCTTTAACACTTTGTGTCAGAGAATTGGTACCTTCCCACTTTGTGCTGCTGACCCTCACTTTGTCTTGTATCACTACTAAGTTCCCAAATTCCCCCAACAGTCCACACTTTTCTTGTGTTTACATCAATAATAGTGACTGTTTCTGTAAATCTAAACTTACAATGACTAATGAATATTATTTTCCAGATGCGATAAAAAAAACATTTGATTATCTTTGCGCAGATGTTAGCTTTAAATCGGTCTTCACAGCACAACTGGATCAGAGCAATAATCAGAGCAAGATGATCTCACACCACGCAGGCATCCAGCTCTACTCTCCTCTTTCGCAACCTGCCCTTGAGATCCAAATTCACAGGAAACCACTGGAGGCACACCAAGTAAATCAAGTAAAGCTTAGAGCCTTCTGCCATGCGCACAAAGGAACAGTAAAGTCTATCCACCTTATAGTTTGCTTGGTGCATTTGTCTCTATCCATCTGGCTGACTTAGAGACATTTTCCTGGAATCACATCTATTGTTATAAACGAACACAACCTCACAGACAAACCAGTTGTCTGTTGCACTTTAAATAAAACACATCAAAAGAATCTAGAACAAAGGTTTTCTAATAGCCAGACTGAAAGGAATTCTATCAATCTGGTATGAATTGTATGACACATAGTGTAAAGGAGATCTTGTAACCTGTCTGTTTATTACTGACTTCAGTAAAGAGGGAGAGAGTTCAGCTACCAGCTGTTATTTAAGGAATAAACTCTAATAGTGCATTCCAATTACCATAATAAATAATTGCAGCAGTTGTACTTTACCGAGTGTTCTCACCAGTCCAGGATCCAGAGATCATAAAAGCTGTGTTGAAAACATGAACGTTGAACTTCAGAATTACAGCATAACCGAGACTGATCTGGCATGGCTTAAAGAGACTGCAGAGATGTGTTTCCCTTCCTTTGGCCTCTTCATGAAAGCTCACAAATCAGGATGCACAGTTGCACGGTTTTTGCAGGACTGGCCATAAAGTGTACTCTGAAAACCTGCACCAGAAAAAAAAAACATACATGTGCATGCATAAAGCCTGTGTACACTGAGGCAGAAACTGCACAAAACCATACATGCAGTTATTCAAAAGAATAATGGCTCAAGTGATAAAAGTGATAAAAGATAAAATCCCATTGGTGACTTCTGCCCCAATAAGATACAGACACAACATCTGCTCTGTGAGATTAGTAATCAGCTAAGAGGCTTACTAAGAAATGTATAACCAAACCCATATGAATTTCGATAATCAGGAGATCTACACTATATTTGCAAAAGCTACAGTTATTAGCCATGAAGTTACTTTCGTACTCTCACATGGTTTAGATTAATTTCAGTGCTCCGAAAAACAAACGTTCTCATGCATGGATATGCTTAAAAAACTGTTCAGCCATTTGGGTTTACTTCTGACAAATTGCAACATGTTAATAAAACAGATATGAACTGAATCGATTTGAAGTGGAAACAACAAAAGAACGTTCTCAAAAAGTTTGGCTCATCCTAAATATTAAGTAAACCCAAATCACGGACAAAGAAAGAAATGATACTTGGACTGGATAAAATTATGTGAAAAAGTGCAGATTTCACCAAAGCAATAAAAGCTATTTTAACGCTGGCACCACATCACCCTTGTAGATTTTGTTACCTTACTGTAACTGCTATGCTACAATATCCTCCTCCCACACAGGCAACATAAACTCTAACACAGTGCTTTCTGCTTTCCTCGAAGTGGAAACTTCAACAAAACTGGCAATGCATCCAACATGTGAATCTTCCACTTTGTGAGAGTAACTGAATACGTCTCTCCACCTGCAAAGAGACTGAACTGTGAGCTGTTCCTTCTCAAATTGTCACATGCATTTAAATTGAGTCTTGTTGTCTTCTTTTAGTGTACTTCTCTTTACAAAGCACAGCTGGAGAAGCCACGGTGTCAAGTGAATGTTTTCAAGTGACGAGAGCCTGCAGCGCTGGCCTAATTTGGAGACTCAGTAGCAAGAATGGGATAGTGAAAGCAAAGCTGTTCTTGGGTGGTAGCTGACAAGCCTCCTCAGCAACATTTAATGACACTCAGACAGAGCATCCTGCTGTCATTTGAGGTATTCCTTTAACACATTAAAATCTAAAGCTTTCAACAAACTGTGCAGCCTCTGGCTTTTACGTGTCACGATAAAGAAATACTCTTGCTAAGTGGGTTGTGTCTCTATCAAAGTAACACCAAGTGCCGGCCATATCCGTCTTCCACAAACTCACTGCCAGCTTTTCAAGGCCACTTACATAAACAATCATGTCAGCATCGACAACCACCTTTCCTGACACAAATATACACCCGCAAGCACGCTAACAGTGTCCCTCCCACTTTCAAAAAGAGGCTGCAATTTTCACAGTTGTGGACAAATTTCTCTGTTCTTGCTTAGCTGTGGGAGTTTAATTCAACCCCGTGAAAAGCACTGCTGCAGTATCCATTCCTGCTCTCGCTTTGGATGGTTAGCTCAGCGCAGAGCTTATTTCAGCCGCCGACCCCCTGCTGGGGTTTTATTGCTTGCAACCAACCATCAAGAGTTAATATGAAAATGAATGTTGCCAACATGTCAGGAATGAAATTTCAAACACAATAAAAGTGGCACAAACGTGATAGCCATGGTTGATATATGTCAAAATAAAACTCACAACAGAAGAATCAAAAATGACAAAAAGGACTTTTATGTGTTTTCTTAACTGTAGGGAGTATTAGCATATCTTTGTCCTCCTTCCATCCTTGTCAAATGAACATCTGTGGACATAGTGGTTCAGAAAAGATGGGTTTGCTGACAGCATTGAACAGGGTAGCTCATTGATTTACATGCCTGCCCTATTTACCTCATCTCCGACAGATTTTATTGGATATAAAAGGAGAGCGAATTCTTGGATGAAAGTACCTACTAGACATGATTACAGCATCAGTAACTAAAAAAAGAGGAATCAGGGTAATAATTTAAAGATGTAGGGCAGACTGACATGAGAAGGAGGTCAAGGAGAAAGTAGTTCTGCTTTCCAGCATATGAAAGAAAGACAAAACACAAAAGAATCAGAAGATGGAGAGGAAAAAAAAGAGTAGAATGACAGATGAAAGGGAAATGATATAGAGGAATAATTTGGCATTTTATTGGACAGTTTATGAAAAAATACAGTGGAATTAAATGCGTGTTTGTCTGTTTGTGTGTGTGTGAGACATGAGTGGCTGCTTTGTGTGTGATTTCCTCTGGGGTGAAAGATCATCTCACACCTTCTCAGGCCTGTTAATTTCACTCCAGAGAGTGAAGCTGTTATTGCGGTCCCATTCAGTAATTACTCTGCAATCCAGAAAATGCTTAAGGTTACATCCATGTTACCCCTCCAGCCCTTGGGACGGACCTGAAAATTGCTCTCAATGCTATTTCTTCCAAACTCATTACTCGGGCTCTCTGTTTATATATACTGTCCTTATATAGAGCATTTATGAATGTGAAATTGAGTCCAAATTGTGCTGCGGAAGCAGAGACAGACAACAAAGAAAACCTACAGCAGTTTACCTAAATCCAGATTTTTCATGAGCGACATGGGGTTATGTCTGATTCCTCCCCTACAGTCTTTGTCTGGATACTTTCTGCCAATAAATCTTTTCAGTTCTCAAAAAGCTGAAAAACAAAACACTCGTGTGAAAGCCAGCGTAATTCTCAATCCAACTCAGACAGTTTCCCAACACGTTCTGTCCGGTAAAACATGGCATTCCCACATAGCTTAAAGAGAAGTCATCAGATTTCCCCACTGCATTTTCAAAGTGCCTGCTTCTGATCGAGTGATAAAAACGAATGATGATTGGCACGTTGAGGCCTGAACAATAAGGAGAAAGCCAAGTGTCTGTAGGTGGTTCTGGGAGACCGAATGTCAAACAGGTCATGTCACATTCACGTTTTCCTGGTTTGCTCACCAAAATTCTCGTGCTCATTTTGATGTGGACATGAATGTGTCTACCAGATAGATTTAATCACAGTCCATCCAATAGCTTTGAAGTCATTTTAATTTCAAATTTAATTAAAACCGTACATGTGAAATTTGTACAAATTCGAGAAAATAATTGAGGATCACCAAAGCCATTATCTAAGAATAATATCATAATGGGGACACTGGAATGAAATTTCCTGGCAAACAATCCAGTATTGACATGTGTTAGTCATACACCAAAGAAGTGAACTAGACTGACACTCGTCACAGGCTCATAGCTGAAAACACACAGCGATCTCATTTTTCAGGTTTAAATATCAGGATTCCATCCAGCAAATTCAACATGTGTGCATAAGCAAAGGAAATGACTCAAAGTACTTTATCGTTTATCTTTCAAATACTTTCATCGTAGAGTACTACTATTCAGTTTGAGTAAATGGTTACAGGAACTCACATGCTTTAATCGCTGTTCTGGCTTTTATTTCTTCTTTTCTTTATTTTAAATGGGTGAGGATCCTCAAGCTAATCCTCCAGTAAGTCTGTGTTTGGTCTTTTGTGTAAAATGACTACATTTCAAAACAGTTTCATTTTGACCTCTGCCTTCAACAATAACAGCTACAAATCCAGTTTCTGAATGATAGTTTAAGGGAAATATAGTCTTTGGCAGACTTTTCAATTTCCTTGTTTCACTTTTTTGATTTATTCACCCACATGCACAATGGTGAGCTTTTCTCTCTACAGACCCCCATAGCTGGAATGAGTTCACCGTTTCATTCTTGCACTGATGCTTCACAATGAGGCACCAAACCTGCCTCCACAGGCATTCAAGTTCATGCCAAATGTAGGAGAAAGACAGCATTTTATTTTTACTGGAAGACTCAACTCTGCTGTCATTAACAAAACAACAACAAAAAAAAAAACCAGTAGAGGTCAGCCTTTGAAGAAATGTGCTGCAGAATCTGACCTCCAAAGCATGGGAACCTTTTGTTTAGGTTTCTCATGTACTAAACAATGTTTTCATTCCACTTTGTTTTGTCTTCTTGGACAAACCTGCAGAACATCTCAATAACCGGCAAACTAATTTACAATTTGAATAACTTTGCAGTAACTGAATTATTCTTTTTACACTTTTCAGTGAAGAAAATGTGTTATTATGTTCACTGAAAGGAGATTCAAGGAGCAATCAGTTGGTTCTGGTGGTGATCTGTATCTTTTGTAACTCATGGTGCTCCTTACGCTAATAATAAGACTACACAATGTGGTTGAAGCTCTGCAAAAAAAACCAAAACAGGTTTTAACTTTATTAACAAATAATGTGGCCACAGTTAAATGCAAATGTTCCCAAAGCTAAAGATAGAGAATAAACTAGATATGAGATAAAAGTTCTTATATTTCTTTCATTTGCATCGGCCACTAAAATCAAAACTAATATTTCCACTGTGGAAATAAATTGATCTTTATGATTACTTTTACTTTTTTTGCTCACTTTTATATACACTTTTATATACAAATACAGCTTTGAGCTTCTATGTCTAAATCTTTTTTGTCAGTCTTGCATTTAAGCAACATTATGGTGCACTGTGTGAGCTAAAATTGCAAACTAGTTTATTTATTGACTAAATTAAGCTACTTGCACTGGTCGTTGGAGAAGAAAGAGCAACAAATTATGAACATGTGCAGGCCTTCACGCTAGCATTTATTAAAGAAAGAGTAGGCAAATCTTAACATAACATACTACTAAGTAGTAATAAGAAAACCTTAAAGTTTAAAGATGATTGGTGTAAAACCACCACAAAAATTTACTGGGAAAATTTTGTATGACAGTTTAGTCACTCATCCTCAGCTAAACCCTGACACTGTGACACAAACGAAATCAGGTGCCGAAATTAACGCTGACAGATTGCTAAAGCATACATGTTACTGCTCTGGAAATGACCTGCATCACTTCAAAGTGGAGCATGCTGTCGCCTATTATAGGCACATTACAAAGCCACATGTCCATATGTGCTGTATTGTGCTAACTCTTCATGTAGTCCACATTATTTGCAGTCATGACTGTGGGGAACAGCACTGAAATGTAGCTGCAGAAGTATGACCTCTCTGGGGAGGCATGGTATCTGTTAAAGCAGATATTGAGTTTGTTATTTTAGCCCCAGGAGGCAGAGAGGATCTGTTTTCAGATGTAACCATGGGGGTGCTGGTGTGGATGTTTATTTGTCTTTCTCATTGACAGAGGCTGTTATCTATCATAAGGAATTACCAGCAGCCCTCTGCTACCAATGATAATCCAATAAAACATCACCTACAGATGTTGGTGAGTGCCACGGGCTGATGTACAGGCAAACTATGGTGCAATTAAGCCAACCAAGCAAACAACCATGTCCGGCGATCACTAGCAGCCATTAAATGTGACTCTGGGAATCATGGGAGCTTGACCAATTTTTATTTAATGTTTTTTTTTCAGTTAGTTTTATTTAAATTGGTTAATCAATTCATTTGATTGGTTCCAGTAAGAGATATGTGTGATGCATGTGATACTGGCTTTGCAGTGAAACATCATCCTTCTTAGATCATTCAGCATTAAATGTCCTACTTAGACTAAATTGCATTTGATGTGTTGAAAGCTCATGCAGGCAGAGTGACTGACTGCTTCAATTTAAAACTGAATTTAAAATGCTCTGAAAATAAATTCCATTGCAGAGGATGTGTGTGATGATAGTGTGAGAAACCACATTTGGAGCAACATTTGAGTCCTGCTCCCACGTGGCCTGTCTCATTTAATTTAATTTTTTTTCTCCTCAAAAGACTTTTTTGAGCTTGATAAAATGGGGAATCAAGCACACTACCTGCTAATAAATCCACACAAAAGTAAAATTGTGTTGCAACGTGATCCTGCACCGCAACAGTTGCAACATTTTACCAGAGGAGGCTTGTTAAAAAGGAATACAAACACACCACTTGGATCTTGAGGCTGATACAAACTGAACGCATTAGAGAGGATGTTGAGATGTTTAGTCTCAGGAGCCCCCAAACCCTTCTGGGAGAATTGGCACTGTGGGACCATAAAACTCCACTGACCTCTAACCTCTCAGAGGGGCTCTGAAAACATAGAAAGCACTCATGAATTTTAACAAAAAGATACATATAAATGTATAAAGAAGGGAAGGGACGATGGCAAGCGGAGACAGCAGGAGGGAGAGGGCAGAAGAGGGGAAGAGAGATCTGCGCAGGAAGGTTGAGTGTGGCCCTTCAGTAAGTGTTAAGGATAATAAAGACGGGTTTAAGAGGTTTCAGGAGCTGTTGGTGGATAACAGCAGGACAAATGAGAGGTTCTGTCTACCAGCAGCACTTGACTGACCCCAGCTGAGTAAACAACAAGCCACGAGAAACTGGAATTTACCTAGAAGGGAGGAAATCTATAGGAGGCTGTTTCTCCTCTCAAATTTGAAAAATCATTCTTATCACAGAGAACGGTAAATAGTTGGGGGTTTTATAGCCATTAAGAATGAAATGAGCATGAGAGTGTCGTGTTATGTGATGCAGCTGTCACTAACTCAGTTTTATACATAACAAATTAGTTTCCTGCATTTGATTTTGCAGTGTAAATAAAACAGCGATGTTCAGATGCCTTTTCATCTCAGAAGACTTGACTGATAAAATTGCCGATGTTGCTGATTTTAACTTCTTAAAATTAAAGGGCTTGATTCACATAATACCACAAACCAAAGTACCATTTATCTATTTATATATGATAGATGTCTTTAAGATTTAAGGGTCAGGAATTAATAGAATTTGTGCTTTAATCATATTTGAAGCTATACATTTAAACAATGTAGTGGTTAGGATAATTCACAATGTTCAGTAATATCTGCTGGCAGAAAATTAGATCAGAAGATTAATGCCATGTGTCTGAAGGGTAGAGCCAGATAGTTTTGCATAGCACAAAGACTGTAAACAATGGGAAGCCGCTAGCCTGGCTTTGTCTACTGTTAACAAAATAAACCTACAGCTTGCTATTTCTAGGGTGGGAGGAGTAATGTAGCTGAATCTCATAAAAATAAAACCTCTGGAAGGCACTGGATTATCATGTTTACCCTCCAGTTGTACAAATTACGTCGAGTATGACCTTAAATTTATTACATTTGGCACCATTTTCAACACAAGATGCAAAAAAAAGCACATTTTCTAAAATTTCCTTTAAAAAGATTTGATTCCTTCAAGTTTTTTTCCTACGTAATTGGAGGACAGCCCCAGGGGCTCATGTCCAGCATATTTAACTTGTCACTGAATCAGCAATGAATGACTTTCTTCATAGAAAATGTTTCTGGGAGTGGTTTCTCAATGGGCATCAAGCAGTCAGAACAGCAGTGCTTCCCTCGAGGGAGGGAGGTGATTAACAAAAGCTTGCTGAGAACTGGAAGACGTCATATGGACTGTGTGCCAGTTCTCTGAAGCAACATGTATGTGCCAGCAGTCATAGTAAAACTACTTCAACAGATGCATTAGATGATGCATGCAAAAGCACGCTAAGGATAAAAAATAAAATAAAATGCAAATAAACATCTGTCAACAGATGCCAGGAATGTTAAATCAGCAGCTTTTTACTGCTAACTGTGAAGCACAAAAGACAGCATCAGAGCTGATGGGCAGGTTAGACCTCACACAGCAGCTATGGCACTGTGCACAGAAAAGACTGAGTTGTAATAATAAATGAAAAGTAGTTTTCTTTCTTTTCAAAGCACCAACTTTGTGAAAAACCTCTTCTTTGTGTGTGTGGTTTGTTAAAGAAAGGCGTATTTGATTAGCTCCTCAGTTTGAAAGCCGTGGCATAAACTGGCGCGCAACCTCTACAAATAAAGTCATGGAAAATGATCTCGAAGATGAAAGATTTCCTGAATGCGGACTTCATCGGCTCAAGAGAAGGAAAAAAAGAATTATGAAAATTATTATTTTTCTGCAAACCAACAGAGCTTTGTTCTACACAGCTTTCCCTCCTATTTTTGTTGGCAAAAGGGACCGTAACAAGTCAAAACTCTCTTTCAATTCACGTCTTTACAGCCAAGGAGTGCATGTTTTTTTTTTAATAACTGCACATTTGATGAACTATTCCCCAGCCAGCTTGCAGTCATGTGTTTTTTTCTTCTGTAGACAGTATCTTAAACAGACACAAAAATCACTGAGATAATTAAAAAGTGAATATTAATGGTTTCAAATGTAGATAAATTCCTACTTTCTTTTCTGGATCATGGGAAAAGCCAGTAGGCATCTTACTTTTTACCCTTATTTTATAACCAGTAATTATGTTCAAGCTCTTACACTATTTTCTTGTTGGCTTCACTCTCACCCCAGACTCGATAAACTTGTTTATCTCTTTCTCGTTGTGGAAATTACACATCTGTGCTCATTTTCAACCACCTGATCGTGCCGTAATACTAAGGAAGCATTTAAGCGATGCTAGACCAGTTCTCTGTGATGAAATATGCTGACCTTGGTGAATGAAATTGCCTAGGACATTTCCTTTTCTCAGTGTCATGGCACACTAACTTCAGCCTCTACAGAAAACTATAAAGATAGCCAACTATATACGATAGATACGAGAATAAAAATGCTTAAATATTAATCACATTTTTTTAAAAAAGCTCCCAAAACAATGTAGACATGTGAAAAAAAAAATCCTTTGTCATTAGTGTCTGAAAACTGTAAACTGAATAGAAATGTGGCCTACTAATATAGCCTGCATGTTTACATGCAGCAGAGTTGTGGCCAGCCTTTTCCAAGAATTGCTTTGTTTACACTGAATAAAGATGTGTTGGATTCTTCTGTTGGTCCCAATTTTCCTGTTTTGGCTTGAAACTATGCATCACTGTCTTCAGCTAGGAGTTTCCCTGCTTGTCCACTCTGGACAGACTCCGGGTCACCATAAACATGTGGCAAGATGACGACCCCATTATCCCGGTTCATGGCTCCTCAGGATGTTGCAGAGCGAGGGAAAACTAGTTCTGGAATATAAAATGTTCCCCGATGCAGGAAACACAATAGGTTGTGCTGAATACTGACAATAAAAATGGCATGACTTTAAGCATTTGCCCCCAAACACAGACTACAGGCGAATATAAATGGATAGCGGTGTCACGAGGTCTGACATGAAAAATTTTGGTGCTTGCAAACATGAGATTAAAAATTACCGAGACAACAAAAAACAGTTTAAAAAGCATCATTAATCTCAACAAAGGGCAAATAATAATTTTATACACAACAAGGGACCTAGGAAATTTTCACTGTGAAACAGGAAACATCTTTCATGGAACAATGAGGCTCTTGTCAACAGTAATGTGTAACCTATTAAAGTCCACTCGCCTGCTTATTTTTTGTATTATAAAGCGTTACGTGACAAGATTCATTCTTATGTTTGGACATTAAGCACCTAGATGTTAGTACATTCTTGGTGGGCCCAGATGTTGAACTCATGTTGAACTAATTGACAGGTTTACATTTCACTGTGTGTGGATTAATGATGAGATAGTTCAGCTGATAGCCTCTGGTGTACCGATCTATATCCATGTCTCCAGAGAGATTCAGAGATGTGCTCTCGTCAATAATACAATTAAGCTACAAGTGTTGGAGTATTTGTCACAACACATGAATAAATACTGAACACTAACTTTGTTCTGTCTGTCAAAATCTGACTGCTTACCAGAGGTGTTCATTAAGCAACCGCATCTTCAGTCTTAATTGTAATTGCAATTTGCTCCCTTTACTGGTGTCTGCAGCATTAGTTAGCTTAGCCGAATCATTATCTTGTTGAAAGCTTATTGTGGCTAACCTATTGCTATCTGGAGAACGAAGCCGACCAGAGTTAGAAACAAACATCTTATTGTTTACTTAAAAAGTAAACTGTGATCTGAAATGAACCCAGTGGAAGTGATTCCTAGACCCCACCTCCTCTCCACTGCATGCATTTACAGGCATGGTAAAAAGAAAGTACACCTTGTAAGGTTTTACATGTCAGGAAATATATACGTTTTCAAATCTGGTTATAACCTCAGATGACACATAACACCATGCCATTAATAAAAAGCTTAAAAAGCTAAGTCAGACATTGTAGAATGACCTTTACGAGCTTGAAGAAGAACTTCTGTATGATATTTGTCTCTATTTTAAATGTTGTTTCAGTTCACTGAGACCCTTAAGGTCCTACTACCACATTTGATTCAGATATGGACTTGGGGCCATTGCAACACTTTGATTGTTTTCTTTTTCATTCATTCTGTTGCAGATTTGATGGTGTGCTTCAGTTCATTGTCCTGTTATATGACCTGTTATGTGGGTCAAGTCTTAGCTGTCAGACAGATGACTTCACTTTTGCCTCTGGAATACAGAGAAGTTCATGGTCATCTCAGTGACTGCAAGGTGATCAGGTCCTGTAGCTACAAAATAAACCCAGTCGTTAGCCCTCCGCCACTGTACACGACAGTGGATTTAAGGTGTTTGTGTTGATATGCTGTTTGGTTTATGTCAGACATGGCAGTGTTCATTATGACCAGACAAGACAGACAACTCCATTTCGGTCTTGTCTGTAAAAAGGACATTTTTCCAGATGTCTTGTGCTTTATTCAGATGCAACTTTGCAAACCTAAACTGTGCCGCCATGTTCTTTTTAGAGAGAAGAGTCTTTATTGTGGCAACTCTTCTAAACAAGCCATATTTATCCAGTCTTTTTCCAACTGTCATGAATTTTAACTTACAACATGCTAACTGAGGCTTGGATGATGTAGTTCTTACTTAATACCTATGGAAGGAGTAAGGGCATACTTAGTCATTTTACACACCGTTTCCGTATTTTGGTTTTGTTTTTGTCAAATAATTAATGATGCAGTTTTATATGTCATGTGCTGTTGTTCCTTCGAGGCTGTATTTAAAAAAAAAAAAAAGCAACACCTGCTAAAAAACTACAGATTTTCTTTTTATTACACCCCAATATGTAAAACTGAAAAACTGAAAAACAGTGTACATTTGAATTATCATTACTGCATTTTTAGGTGGGTGTGCTCCCCTCTTTGTCATTTAACAATCACTAACAAGGGAGCTGAGGGAAGAGAGCCGGGAAGGAAGGGCAGTTGTGGGTTATGAAAGGAAGTCGAGTCGGCTGGCAGCAGCAGAGAACTAACTGTATTTTCCATGACTGCCCACCTTTGTTAGGTGACTGTGAACTGTCAGGACGGAGGATGTGGTGGAGGACAGAGGATGCACAAAGACACAATAAGAATGCGAATGAAAGTATTCACTTTATGCTTCCCTGCTGACCTGTAACACACACAAAGGTTTTATTTTTACTCACCGGCATGTCTCCTTTGCTGATTCTTCGGCCCAGAGCTGATATCAGATTTGGGTTACAGGCTTTCAAGACTCAAGACTCTTGGCATTTTATCTATTCCTGAGTCAGCCTTTCACTTTCCCAGCAGTACTCCTCATTTATCTGGAAGTGTCTTTAGTGCACATACATAAATCTGCTGTTCTTCAGTCTTGTATACTTTTGGCAAGAGATGTGGAGTTACCTCGAACCCTACAATAAAGGGTCACATTATGGCCAGTGCCACTCAGTCTTAACACAGAATAGACTTTATGCTTACCGGGCTAATTTAATGTACTCTTTATACTCTGATGGGACACATGATACATTTGCAATCAGAGCCTGAAGCTCTGGCTTGCCAAGTCTCTGTTGAAAGTGTAGAAACCAGAACATACTGGCAGAGAAAATACTTCATGAGAAAGTGACAGAGAGTACTTATGATCACCTAAAATAAGTCACTGCTGACCTGTGATATGGTGTTTTGTAAAAGGGATTTGGTGAAGCACTTCATATATTACTGCAATGCACTGGCTTGTTTTACTAGATTGGTCATTGCCTCCCACAGTTGATAGCTTTGTGCAGCTGGAAATAATTCTGCATCTGCGATTCAAATTGGTCTCAAAAGACAGCAGCATGTTTGATTTGGTCCACTAAGAAGATTAGCTAATCTTATGCATGCATTTACTTTTACTGGTCAGTTTTTTCTCATCATATCATTCTAACATGTATCAGATTATAAAAGACAGTTTTAAAAAAACAGAAAGAAAGTCTGCAAATCTGCAAATCTCTACACGTGCTAGCAGCATGCTACCAGTGTGAAGAGTGATGTAGCTTCGCTGCTTTTCACTCCACTGGGGACAGCAACAAAGTCACTTAGGCCTTTCTGTTATCGGGCAAAGTAGAGCTACTGCTACATACCCCGCGGCTCTGTTTGCTCCTGGCTGGATGGCGTGGGGCAGGCTTCTAATCATGCTGAGTGAGGACAGGGGCCAAATCAGTGGGGATAAAGGGTAAGTGTGGCAGAAGGGCAGGAGCAGAAGACAAAGCTGCTAACAAAGCTTTTGGGTAATTTATGATTCCCAGGGTAGGCTGGGGCCTGTTCCTAGCTTTGTCGGCTATGAGCAGCCTTAACTCCATGGTCCATGGGCCTTCCCTTGAATAAATCAACCACTCTAAATGCTGACATACTGAGGGCTGCCCCTAGCAGCATATCATCCCCTCACAACACCCCACACTCCTGTTATAAATCAGTTGGGGATCACAGAGATGGACAGGCAGACACAGGGAGTATGGACAAAAGACTCCCTTGAGGCAAAAACTCCATAAGGACCGAAGGCTTCTGTCTCTTTTTAATGCATAGTTTTAGTTGAGCAATCTTACAACCACAGACCATCTTACAACTGGAAAATGTACGAAAAATAAACAATAATAAACATGAATCAAATTTGATTTTCTTGATGCCTAATAAAAGTCTTTCGATTTATATTTTTTCTCTCTCTGTTTTAAGTATATTTAATAAAAGACAGTCAGTGATTTATTCACCAGCTCCTCGAGAGACACTGAACCCCAAATTGCATTTGCCAAATGAATGACATATAATAAATTGCCTTTGCTTGCCCAGTTAAAGGACTTCATGTTCTTTCTTAGATTGCAAGCATATTGTGACCTCTGGGCTCATGAAAAACTTGCCAGGGTCATGTGTTCTTTTGCACAACCTTAAACGTGACCCAACAGCAATGATAAATTCACTTTTCGTATGAACTCCCTAGCCATAACGTAAGGCAGATGCTTTTATACTTAGTTTCTCAATATATATCTGCACCAAAGTAGCAAAATCCTTTGAGATAATAAATAAATAAATAATTTCAAAATGTAATGGGTTTTTTATCCAAGTCTGTTCAGCAGATAAACACTCCCGAGGCTGAGGTTTTACTGTAGATAATGTAAGTCTAGAGTTATGAAGAAGTGTTGAGTTGTTTCCTGTTCCCAGCAAACTGGAGTATGCAGTGGCAGGAAGAGAGAGTTTTGAACTCGAAGTTTGAGCTGACCTTTGTCACCAATCTTACATTACTTATATTGGTTGTGCCCTTATTTGTCCCAACTTTGGGAAATCCCAGTATTTTCATTCCCCCCCCAAATAACATCTGATAATCTACTTTTTAAAAAGGAAGTCCACCTTTTTTTTTTATCATCTACCCTTATGATCCTTTGTACATCTTGGTTCAGCATTCCACCACCTTTGACTCACGATGTTGTGCTGTATCACTTCAGTTTACTGCCAATCTGCAATATAATTTCCCACTGGGTGAGGTCTCTGCGCAGAGGTCCAACAGTCAAAGTTCTGTGTGTTCAGCACACATTTCCGATGACGGTACACATGTTTCTTATTAGACTGAGAGAACAAGCACACAACAAACAATAGGGCTGTTCAAAACTTCTCTATAGCTGCATCCCATGTGGGCACAATAGCATCAAACCTATCTCGCACCGCAGGGTAGCGGCACAGAGAAATGTGAGGAATCTGACAGTTAGTGCTGAAAGGCGTGGAAAATCACAGCTCAAAGGCAAACGAGTCAAAGAAAAGTGAGAAGTGTTTGACAGTTTGGAATTTCTTTTTTTGTCCATGCCAGTCAATAAGAGGGTATTAAAGACAAAAGATAAGCTGCTGATAATTAACTGTATTGATAGTGGGGGTTTTAAAAGGTTCCCTTTAGTGTTACTAGCTTGTAAATAAACACATTGGAAAGCTGAATGATGGAGAGATGTGTGGAGAGAAAACTGAATGAAAAAACATTTGCACAGTTAGATGTGCAGTACGGGTGAAGTGTTTGAGTTAGAATATGAATTCACAATTATTTTTACTGTTTGTAGCTTGTCGAGCATGAGCCATAACTCAGTTTAAACATTTGGGAGGTTAACAGATCTTAGTAGTTTTAAGGTTTCCTGTTATAGGAAGTTTACATTATCAGCCTTCTTAGGTGCTCCCTGTGCACATGAGTTGACAGATAAACTGCTGTTTTTTTTTACCAGAGGCAACTGTCCACAGTACATCTATCATCAGTTTGACAACTACAAATGTATGTTTTAGCAACTTGCGAACCGAATGCTGGAAATCAGACCTCTGGAAAAGTAAAATATACTCTGGTCTGGAATTGTCTAGTCTCTGCTCAAGCTATCTTTTACATCCGTTCTACTGTATTCCCTCTGCTTGTGTTTCAGGTCAAGGTCTTGTGAGGCACTGCTGCCACTGTATATCATCATACAAGTCCTGATTTCTGTGTTGTGGTCTGCAGCTATCACTGGTTGGAGTCCTCCAAGCCGCAGCAAAGAGAAGAGTCTTGTTATCAAAGGAGAGTGATGCAGAGCTAAGCCAGCTCTCGCACAGTGAAACACAAAGGCACACACACATAAACACGCAAGTACTCATACAATACGTTTTGCCCACATTGCGGTTCTGGTGGTTTCATGTGATGTGTCACCGAACCGCACAGACCTCATCCTGATTCTCTCTGGTGTGGTTTGTTCCAGCTGTGTTTGAGGACTACTAAATGCACACTTCTGTGTGAACTCACACTAATGTGTTGACACAAGCTGACCTGGAAGAGGTAGGCATACAGTGTGTGTTCAAATGTGCTCAGCCTTAGCTGGAGCTTGCATGCAGGTGATTTCCTGTGCTCTCTAGGAATCACTTTAAAACCTTTTATTTGACGATTAAAACCGTTCTCCCCAGGCCTAACGTTTCTGAATTGTTCACCTCCGAAACAAATTTTTTCTCAAGATCTTTAAAAGAGCACAGCAGTGTACATCTGTCATGTGGTTATGTGTAAATGCACACCTGCTGCTGAGTGGAATCACATCCAGATGAATTAGACATTTACAGCAGCATGGCAGTGGTCTGATGCACCCGGATGAGAGCCTAGCCCACCCCTGTAATTATTGTCAGACACACAAACAGACATGTATTAGCTGGGACAGGAGAGCACATGGGAGACATTAGCACTGCCAACACTGACACACATGTGTAAAGCATGCTGTGGCTGGAATATACATTAATATAGACATGACGATGCTTTACTCATGTTGATTTATTTACCACTTTGAGGCTTAAGAGAACATCATAGGCCGTATGTCTGCTCAGTTGGGCCATGAAGCAGGCACTCAACAAAGAAGCACGAAGCAGGGGTTCAACTTAATGCCGCACACATCAGCAGCTGAAATTAGAGGAATTTATTATGTGTGTGTGTGTGTGCTTTTTTAGTTATCTTTAACCGTCTTTACACATTAACTTGGGTGCTGGTTTTGGAGAGTTTGTCTGCCTGGGTGGGATGTGCAGGAGGCAGACCATGTGATGACCACTCACTGGCTGAACATACCCCAGAAGACAACCTGCAGTGTTCTCACATCGATGCAAATCGTGACAACCAGACATCACACTAACTTTGCTCCAGGGAGCTGTAAGGCTAAAGACCATTTAATGTCTAATCCAACCTCGTCAGATGTTTGCGTTCTCATATGCCCGGTGTGGGGTGATGAATAGAAGCGCTCAGGGCTGCAGTGCATTTTTACTATTGGCTTCAGGACAAGTGAGCTCGTTTGGTGCTTACTTACGGTTTCCTGCACCATTCTTGCACCATTTAAGAGCTGTTTAAGAGTTTCTTTTAGGGTTACCGTTGGGTTTAATCCAAAGGTTAGTGCACTTAGTTAATGTTGTAATAATAGAGAAAACGTGTAGGTGAAATGTCCTTTTTAAGTTCAGTTTTAATTAAAAAAAAAAAAAAAAAAAGTTCAGTTTTAATTTCACAGTGAGTTTGTTAGTTTCAGTTTTGCTTTTATTTTGCTTTATCAAAATTATAGGGGGATTTTTCAGGGACAAGAATTTCACAATACAAAAGAAGTGAAGGCTGTGGCGGTTGTTGACTCAAAGTCAAGTAGACTTCCCAGAATTTAAAAATAAATAAATAAATAAAAAAAATCTTTAAAAAATGGACCAAACAATGGATCACAATAGCTCATTGTGTTAATAAATTTCACAAAGACACACACACACAC
>NW_005187537.1:1597895-1636357 GCF_000239375.1 Pundamilia nyererei | reverse complement strand
CACACACACACACACACACACACATTTTTTAGTTATAGGTATTTATAGGTATCTATGACAACTAATATTTTATATGTGAGGCAGGTATTTCTTTCTTTCTTTTAGGAACCAAAATCTGTTTATGAAGTCATATCATGAGGATGTGTCTTTCTCATAGTGACAAAAAATAAGCCATCATTACATAAATGATTGAACTGTAAGGTGTAGACATGATTTAAGGTTCAATTTTAGGTTAAGGTTAGTCAAATAGTAGTTACGGTTATAATGAATCTGCAGGAAATGAATGTAACTCAATGTAATGTCCTCTGAAGTCATGTATTTATATGCTTACATGTGTGCACTGTGACAAATGGAAGTGTGACATAGGGTAACTCTATCCCTGTGGCCTACATGTGTATGTTTATATACCCACAAATGTATTAGGTGTCAACTGAGACACGGAAATTGAACTGTATATATGTAAGAAAACATTTATTCTTGGACTACAACTCATTATTTTCACTGTCATTTACTCTGCCAATTATTTCCTTCCTCAATCAGTTAATGTTTTAGAGCATAAAATGTCAAAACAGGATGAACAGATACACATATGAGCACATATTTAAGAAGGTGAAAGAGGCAAATGTTTTGAATTAAAACACTATCAAATGCAACTATCAAATAAAAGAATTTGTCAATGCATTTAGTTGTCATATATTTTGTAAATCAGATTTTCATAAATCATTCATTCATTCATTTGTTCTCCTTGTGTAAATGTGTGTATTGAGAAGAAACTAGGGTCTGTAACAATAACAGATCTCCAGTATATTCACTTGAAGAATGAAGTGGGAAGGAAACAAAATGTCCCAGAGCCATGGAATTACTTTGAGAAACCTATCTCCACCATCATGACCATTCAGAGAAGAATGAAATTATACATTAGGCTTTGTGGGGGGAAAGGACCACATGAAATTATCATATTTCAGTTTTGCTTTTTTATCTGTGTGTGTTTTTAAACACACACACACACAGAGAGAGAGAGAGAGAGAGAGAGAGAGAGAGAGAGAGAGAGAGAGAGAGAGAGAGAGACTTTCTCGTTCTTAGTGAGGACATCTAATTGACATAACACTATCCCTAGCTGCTTACGATAACCATCAAAAATGAATACCTAACTCTAACTCTTAGCCTAAACCTAACCATAACCTAATTGTAACCCTGACACTAAAAATTCCTCTTCTACGTCCTGAGCCACAGCCACCTCACAATATCAACATAGATTAAGATCAAGATAAATCTTTGCCATCAGTTGGAAGTACGTTTTGGACGTGCATCCTTCTGTTTATTGTGATCCAGTGTTTCAGAATACAACCTATAAATTAAATTAGGAGAAAAACATCTTCTGCACACCTATGAGAACTGTTGGATTCATGAGAAGAATACTGTATAAACAAAGATAATGACCACAAGGAGCTCCCTTGATTGTCTCTCTAGCTGCCTCACCAAATTCTTGTAAAGTGATTTCATTCTCAAGAAATTCGTCTGGTCCCAGAGAGATAATAAAAGTTACCGTTACTGAAAGCGAGGAGGACAGTGTTCCAGCGACAGCAGATGAAACACAACTTCATACTGGAGCATGTATCAACATTTACAGTATTTTGACACAAAATCCATAAAAAGCAAGGACCACCCCGATTTTCACACATATAAATTCGAACCTATAACACTGCCTGTAAATCTTGCCCCCTGTGTTATTCTACTGTCAGGATGCAAAGTAGCTCAGAGCAGCAGTGTTAACAGTACTCCGCGGCACCCTGGGAGATTTGCACCCAACCTTCATACGCCTTATAAATCTACAATCTACTCTGTGCATACAAAGAAGTGGGAGTTATCACAACTACATCCATTTAAGATAAACACTTTTGCTACCTGTGAGCTTGACATGGTCTATCAGTTAAACTTAACCAGTTGAACTTTCCCTACATTATAAAGCACATAAAAGCACAGCTGTGTACTAAATATTATCTCCTCCTTCTCTTGATAAAGGCTGGCAAGTACTGGTGAAATACGTGAGCGATGGAAGGGGAAGATAGAGGTTTGCATTCCTCTCTGCAGCTCATCGTGTGAATGAATCAGTTTATTTGCCACCTATGATGATTTTTAAGCAGCTCGATAGTTTATTTAACCCTTCTTGACTCCTGTATGCAGGCCCCTTATATACACTACCCTGAGAGAAAAGAAAAAAACAAGGAAAACACTGTGGCTGTGAGCTACCTGATCACAGCTCTACACTCTGCAGGTCTTCTACTAACTAAACTACAAGGTTTTGCTGCAGCACACTTTTCTTTTAGTTCAAATCTTAATCTCTGGAGAGGTTCCCCTGAAGGTGACCCACATTTACTGGTTAAGCAAATAAAATAGGCAAATGTCTCCATTTTCCTACATTCACAAGCCAAGGGTGACAGCAATATTCATCCTTATATAGATATGTTTGCTTACACAGATAACACTGTTTGGAAAGATTACTGACTACTGCTCATGCGCTAAAGTGCAAGACGGAGAGGAAATTTTAATTAAGCCCTTCATTTATTTTTGCATGAAAGTGGAAATAAACTTCCTCTCAGAGGTAAATACTTGGAGCTCCTCATCCATGAAGCGTAGGCTTTCCAAGACTCAGAAAAAAATCACAGACACTTGGCAAATTAGAGGAAAAACATAATATATAGTGTCTTAGTAACATGTGGGAGCCCCACGTGCCACCAGAAAAGTTTCTGTGTGACTCTACAAATCCCAAGAAATCTACTCTCCAAAGAAAATGCCCTAATTTGGTGTTTTAATTTTAGTGATAAAGAGTTCTGCCTAACATGTTTATCCAAAATCAACAATCATTGTTCGGTTAAGCCAAGGTCTGATGACTGCCGGGGTCATAGTGTATGATTCATGTTATTTTATGACGTTCTCATCACTCTGTGATCCTTTGTGCCTGTAAATGGGATCATTGTCATCCTCTGCCATTAGTGCAAAAAAGAATTTTATCACAAGATAAAGATCATAACTTCTGTGCTGATCTGCAGTGATCCTTCCCTCTAAGGAGACAAAACAAAAAATGCCTGCAAAGCAGGTAGCAGACCCACCAGATCTTCAATCTTCTCGGCATTTTCCTTTAATTTGTCACATTCTTGCATATTAATAATGACTGAAGTGTCTAAGTAGTTCCCTAAAAACGCAAAGAGTTGTTTTTGAAAATGTGGTTCACAGTTTCTCCAATGATATGGCAAAAATAAGTGGTTTTGTGGCGCCATCTAGAGTGCAATGTTCTCTGCTGCTGCCAACCAGCAGAGGGCGCTGTTCAGCAAGTTAATCATTGAACGGATGCCTTCACTAACACCGGAAACCAGGAAGCGGCTGGTGAGCAATATGACATAAAGCGAGCCAGTGATGTTGTATAACTGCACGTTTTGTGAGTATCTCATTGTCACTGTCGCTTTGACGCTGGGCTTAATGGACCAGATTTTACTCAAACAGCGAGAAACAGTGGGTGCTGTAGTAGGAACATATCTGAACATGTTTGGTCCTTTGAACGTCCTCTGTTTGTTGAAGCTGAACAGCTGATGATGTTCGGCTCACTGTTAGCTTAGCAGGTTAGCCTAGCCACGTAAACAATAGGTTGTGAGAGACTTTAACGTTTCTTTCAGTTTTATGCCTATCCTATAGCTCAGCGTCTAACCGCTAATGTGGTACCTTCTTTAATTTAAATTGGTATTATTTACATTCATTTCTTCCCATTACGAGCCTCCACATTCACATAATTAGTTTAAGACCCTTCCGTTAATCGTTATTAACCATAGATATAAGCTTGGTTTAGATTCCGATCATTACATAATACCGTTCAGAGTTAACGCAGCCTTTTTGGACGCAATAAAAAGGCGACAAGCAATAACTGTTTAGTTTTATTTCTCTATTTAAAGCAGTTCTTTAACAGCTTAGACGAGACAATGGCTTAAATGACTTGTTTGACATCTGTTTGACACTTCTGGCAGCTGCTTCACTATGCCTGTAGACGGTACAGAGGACCAGGTGCCCTCCTCTCTTTCTAGCCCGGCTAGTGCTGCCCTCACCCCGGGAGGAACGGAGGAGGATGGAGCTACAGGCGGCTCAGCAGTCTGTACTTTCCCTGAAAACAGTCAGGCCCCGGAGGCTGCTGCAGCCTATCCTGCCAACACTGGACCTGGGGAGGGCAACAGCGGTGAGCTGTGCAGCATGTTGAGAGAGGAGATGGAGAATGTCATTATATCCTTATAAAATCATTTCATGTGTTATCTTTGGTGCATTTAGCTGGGAAAAGGTCTGGAGCATTGCTGCAGATTGACCGACAGCGCATCCAAGCAGCTTCTGCCAGTTCGGGAGCTGATGAGCTCCAAGGTCTTGGTGTGGCTGTGTATGACCAGCACATACTTGAACAAGGTGTTTTGCAGCAAGTGGACGAGGCGATCCAGGAGGCCAGTCAGGCTGCTGTTAAAGCTGAAGCCGAGAAGGAGTATCAGTCTGTGTTGGATGATGTCAGGTACAGGAATTTAAAAAAACAAAACAAAAACACAAATGGTTTGTGTGTGTTGTGTTGAAGTAATCATCTTACTTTGTTGAGATGCTATAAACTAAAAAAATTTTTTATTAACAAGTAGCAAAACGTCAAGGGACTAATAAGTCTTCTGCTTTTAATCATGTGTGTTGCAGGTCTGTTACAGCATCTTTAAAACATATCAACAAGATTATTGAGCAGCTTTCTCCTTACGCAGCCTCCAGTAAAGACATCAGTAGGAAGATTGAGTCTGTCAAAAGACAGAAAGAAAATAAGGTAAAATACTACATGTGTAACGTTTTAAAATAAAGTAATCTGGTTTATATGATGATGGTGTAATAACATAATAATAATAATGGTGTGATTGTGGTGATGAAAAAACTTGTCATACAGGAGAAACAGCTGAAGAAAGTCAGAGCCAAACAGAAGCGACTTCAAGCCATTCTGGGAGGAGAGGACACTCAAAGGGTGGAATTTGAGTTTTTGGCAGAAGATGATGGAGAGGAAGGTAACGTGTTGTTTTTTGTGTACTGACTGGAAACATTAACCACTGATCAGTGGGTGGAAGCAGTTTTTGTGGCAGCCAAGATGCCTAACTTGTAGCATTCACTGATTATGGTCCATATTAGGTTGATGAAGGAAATTTACTGTGCATTAATTAGAATAGCAGGGTGTCCATTTGCTTTCTGCCTTCAGCAGATTTCACTTCTGACACAGGCTTAAATAGGTGTGACAACTCTCCTCTTGTATTGTTTGTTGCTACACAAGTCTGTTTTCACACATAACAATACACATAATATGTATTTCACACCTAAAATTCAAGCTAGCAAGAAATATTTTCATGTACTGTGAAAAAGAACCCATAACTACACTTGTCCTCAGTTGTAATAAAGGTTATGCTCTCAGTATATTCCATGACTGCTCCGTGAGTTATTCGGTGCATATTTAACCTGCAGTCACATACTTCCTGCACACTAGCCGAAGTATTTCCTTCTCTAAAACATAAATAGACCCTTCTGAATCCTTAAGAGTTTTCCTGTAGGCATTCGTGTTGATTCTGGCAGTGAAGAAAATCTCTGAATCTGTATTTGTGTGTGTTGTACCAGAAGCGGGACCATCCACGTTGGGCAGCATGCTTATGCCATCTCAGGAGACCGAATGGGAAGAGCTTATCCGAAAAGGTCACATGACTCCTTTTGGAACCCGAATCCAACAGAAGGAGGTAAAGAAGGAGCCACGAAAACTGATGCTTGCGGAGAACTCTGCTTTTGACCAGTACCTGGCAGACCAGGCCAAGTTGGCTACTGAGAGGAAGAGAGTCCCTCTCCTTAAGAAGAAGAAAAGCTCTGGGGTTGGAACCGGTGGAGATTCAAGAGAGAAAACCAAAAGAACTGTTTCATCTTCCAAGGATAAAAAACTGCGTAAGCGTATGCGAAAGCTCCAGGTAACTGCTTTAAAGGCCCATCCTAAGGCCCGGCCCAAGGCTGAGCCACAGCTCCAAAAGCAACGGAGAAAACGTCACACTGAAGGAGAGGAGACAGACAGTGAGGGGTCAGAGTACCTCCCCAGTGATGAAGGAATAGATCCTGACCAAGAGGAGAGAGAAGCCATGGAGGAGGGCTTTGGAGATGATGATGAAGAGTATGAGTTGAAACCATACAAGAGAAAAACCGAAGGGAAAGGGAGGAAAAAAGTAAAGAAAAGTGACAGTGAGGAAGAATACCACCCTGAAAGTACAGATGAAGAGGATGATGACAAGGGAAAACCGAAAAAATACAAAGATGATGGAGATGTGGAGTATTATAGGCAGCGAATAAGGTACGATCATGCACTACTAACATTGCTCTAAACTCATGTTTAGATCTGTGGTTGGGTGCAAAGGTGTGCAGAGTTTTTACAAAACGAAAGCAGCAACTTATGCCTGCATATGCCTTGCTCAAAAACCCACCAGATTGTTCCTTTTACTTTGCATCACATTTGTAATGGCAGTGCTGTGTGCTATTGTTATTCCTTTTACTTAAGGAGGAAGCAGTTGTCTCTTTTTCTGCTGGCTCCATAGTGCAGAAAGAGAGTTAATCCCAGATGAGATTGGCAGCTGTTTCTTGACTAAGCAAATTCACTCCCTGCTCTTCTTCTCTCTCTGCTCTCACACTGGCCTAATTATCCTCCTGCACATGGTTTTATACACTCACTCACTCTAATGCTCAAATTAATGGAAGAGCAGCCCTAATGAGATTTCATATTTATAGCTGCCAAATAAATTGTGTTGGCATGTGTCCTTTTTCTACACTATAGTGACTGAATGTCAATTCCACAGCATAGACACGGCATGGACGGTGAGACTAGCTTATACGTGGAATGATATTATTAGAGCGGGCGGTATTTGTAGTTGGGTGGGAGGTGGAGTGGGGGCAGAAAAGTGTAATTAACTGAACCAATGCTTAGTCTTGACTTAATTAGAGAGTGTGGTCTCCCAGGCCTAGCTTAAGGACCAGTTTCGTGGCAGGGTGACAGGACCAGGCCCAAATGAAGATGGATTCTTATCCTCTGTACCTCACACCTTTCTGGGGAACTCGCACTACTAATTGTCTGTATCAATCTTCATTTGCTGTGCGACGACTGTTCCTCTAACTGCCCTCTCTCCTGCACTATTAAAACTGTTTTCCTTTAACATTTCCCTTTTTGCTGTAGATGTTTCACCGCTCAAGGGAAATACCTTCAACTCAAAACATTCGCTATCCTTACACCTGTGTAGACAAATGCTCAAATAACGCATGGAGTGCGAGAGGTGCAAATAGAACACCTTTCTATCCAGTCTCCACTTATCCTGTTTAGGTTTGCACTATATTCACTTGAAATGTCTGATTTAGTTTGGATCTCTTAGTTGTTTTCATTTTGCATCTGTAGCAATATACATCACTGAAAGTTTAAACAGGTTGAATTCTTCACTGTTGTTCAGGTAGTGTATTCGTCTTTTTAAAAGAGGAAGCAGGTGTTTGTTCTCAGCACCTAGGCTCACTGAGCTTACCCCTTGCGGTTGTGAGCTTCTAACTAAAATAAAGAAATTCATTTTATCACATCGGTGTGCAAACACTTCATCAGTGTATATTAATTTTCTCAACAGGAGATGGAAGCGTCAGCGTCTTCGAGAAAGGGAGGAGAAGAGAGAAAGGGGTGAGGAGCTAACCGATGACAGCGATGCAGAATTTGACGAAGGCTTCAAAGTTCCTGGTTTCCTCTGGAAAAAGCTTTACAAGTAAGTTCAGTCCGAAACATTGATTATGGGAATGAGTTATGTTAAATATCCATGCATGTAGATAGAGCCACTTTTATCAAGTGATAACAAGGACTAATAAAACATTTTTCGCATAAAGATTATATGTGTACTTTGTTCTGCATCACAGTCACTGCTCTGAAAAAATAATGATTATTTCATCAGCAAGCCTTGCAAATTTATTTGTTCACTGATCTATGAGATTACTGGCAACCCTTTATGTGTGTTTATGTGGATTGTCCATGGTTGCTGTTACAGCCATGTGTTTCAAGTGTTTGCATTCATGTCAATGACCTTTTCAGGTACCAGCAGACGGGTGTGCGGTGGATGTGGGAACTCCACTGTCAGCAGGCAGGGGGCATCTTGGGGGATGAGATGGGATTGGGTAAAACCATCCAGGTCATCAGCTTTCTGGCTGGACTGAGCTACAGCAAACTGAGAACCAGAGGGTCCAACTACAGGTGTGCGCACACACACATGCGTACACACAAACTGTGTCCAGAGACTGTGTGTCTGTATGGTATGAATATTTGATTAGGGGGATTTCTACTTGAGAGTGTTCATCTGAATTATTAAACATGTTTCAATTATCAGACTCTTCACTTTTTTTATTTATTTATTTTTACTGCGGACATCAGAGAAAACACTGACACTCTGTGTGTGTGTGGGGGGGGGGGGGGGGGGGGGGGGGGGGGGGATGCGTTAGAGTGAGTGTCTGCGTGAACCCTTAAAATGAATTTCAGGCTCATGAGGTGGGGGTAGAGCAGGTGGGTGACAACAAATCAACCGCCAAAAACATGACGGAGCGCTGCTGATAATCTGGTTTTACTTCCTCGAACAACACTCGTACATTTATTGGGTGGAGCTTCCCTGATGGTCAATACTCTGTCTACTATAGACGCCCACAAATTGATTGCTTGCAAACTCAATTATGGTCCAATATCAATAGCTTCCACTAGGCAGAGGTTCATACCAGCCCATTAGTGTATCTTTTGTGCGTGCCTGTGTGTGTGTTTGGCAAAGTTCTTGTAGATTTTCACAGTGGAGCTGAGGATATCTCCACACACTTTCTTTGATTTATTGTAAGTACAAGGCTTTGTAGTTGCATCATTCCGCTGTGCGCTGTTCCTCATCCTTGAATGCATCATATATTGTCATTGCAATCTAAGCATATATACATTATTTTACTTAATAGGGAAAATACCTTTTATTTTACACTGTAAAAATGATGGCTGTGATTTGCTACTGAAGCCTGCTCAGGTTATCCAAAGTTTAATGAACACAGTTCCATTGTTTACCCATCTTAATCTCTGGTTTTCGATTAAACACGTGTCTGTGGTGTTTGTTTCGCTGTAGGTATGCTGGTCTGGGTCCAACAGTCATTGTGTGCCCAGCTACAGTCATGCACCAGTGGGTGAAGGAGTTTCATACCTGGTGGCCTCTTTTCCGAGTGGCAGTCCTACATGAAACTGGGTCCTTCACTAGCAACAAGGTAGCTGTTCATGAGTTTTATACAATCTTTTTTTCCCTCTGGGGGGCACTAGAGTTCTGTTTACAGTATTAGCTCCTGACCTTACCTCCCACTCTTTCCCTCTTTTTAAAGCCACATTGATAATGATGCCCTACTTGGTACATTCTTTGAAGTATATGATACTAGACATGGTTAATAACTGCACTGGTTTATATTAAGGTTTAAATATTAAGGTTTGTGTCTTTGCTTTTTTCCCCCATGTTGCAGGAAAAGCTCATTCCAGAAATAGCAGCATGTCATGGTATCCTTATCACTTCATATTCAGCTGTGAGGAACATGCAGGAAACCCTACAGCTCTACGACTGGCACTACATTATATTGGACGAGGGTCATAAGATCAGGAATCCAAATGCTGGAGTTACTGTTGCTTGCAAACAGGTATTATATACGCATGGACACATGCATCAACATAAGCAAAGTTCATGCGGTTGTAATTAATTAATAATTTTTTTTAATTTTCTCTTCTCTAGTTTCGCACTCCTCACAGATTCATCCTGTCAGGCTCACCAATGCAGAACAATTTGAAGGAGCTGTGGTCTCTGTTTGATTTTGTGTTCCCCGGCAAACTGGGGACATTGCCTGTTTTTATGGAGCAGTTCTCCGTGCCAATTACTATGGGTGGATATAGTAATGCATCTCCTGTACAGGTACACACACAAAATTGTGAAATAATAATTTATTTCAGTTCTGGTTGTGTGTCCTTTTCCTCTTTTGAAGTGGAATAATGTTATTGTAATGGTAATATCATTCCAGACAGGAGCCAGTTAATCCAACAACTCTACTATTTCTGTAACTGTATCATAAGGGTGGAGCATAAATGGGCTATGCTAATTTGAAAATACCTTCTCTTCATGTATGCACAGTTTTGGAAAGCTTGATGGAAGCCATTAGGTGCAGTGCAGGATAATGTAGGCCCGTGCAAGAAAACTTGTGTGCATCCCCAGTGTGTGAGAGAGGGAGAGGCTAAAGTAGAAAGGCGGGGAGCTAAATTGTAGCCCTTTGTCATTAGTGTCCAATCGTTAATAACTCACTGACTGAATAGATTTAATTATTTAAGATGGCTATTGATGCTTCTTCCGCTGTCGATAATAAAAACCTTTACTAATTATTAATGTTATTAAATGGTCAGAGAGGGCAAAGCTCTGCTGCCTTATCTTCTTCTCGATATTCTCAGAGCAGCAAAACAGGCCCTGAGATGATACATAAAGTTCATGTATGTTCAACTAGATGTATGTTTTAAAAAAAACATGTATTTGAGGTGGGGCTTTATGAGCATGTGCATATAGGCTCTATTACTGAGGCATGCATTTGCAGCCCCATGTGAATCCACTCAACAGCTTGCGCCGAGATCACTGGATCATCTGCTGCCTTCCTTGTTTTTGTTTTTTCTTTCCTCTCCACTTTACCCCATTGAGCTCAAGATACCACCATGTTATTGTCCCCTCCAGCTTTGCCAAGGGTGTCTTTGATCCCCCCCGTGGATCCCCAGTGAGTTAATGTTTAAAAGACTAACTGGCTTTTAGCACTGACCCTACATACAGTTTAGCAGGCCATTTGCAGTGGGGCTTCTAGTGTGGACCAAGTGTGTCTCAATCTCCCCCTCTGTTTCCACTGGAACTGGCCAGCAGCACTGATGAAAGAAGGCTGTGTCCCTCGAGACCAGCAGCACTCAGATCAATGTTGAATGGCTTGTACCGCTTAGAGGGACAGCAACATGAGGTGATGAGAGATAGCAGATGAGTGGCCAAACAACAGCCATGCCTTAGGAAACATGAGCGCTGACAGGAGTGTGTATGTGTTTGCTTTGCATGCTGACCTGAAGGTTCCTTTTGTTTTAAAGCAGTTTGTTTATCCTTAAAGGTATGATTTTTATTTATTTTTTTAAGGTCCAGACAGCATTTAAATGCGCATGTGTGCTGAGGGACACCATAAATCCTTACCTGCTCAGAAGAATGAAGGCAGACGTCAAGGCTAACCTCTCCTTACCTGACAAAAATGAACAGGTATTCATCATACTCTAAGACACTTGACCCTGCTCTAAGTATTGAACAGCGTCTAACGCCTGCATCTCTTAACAGGGGAGATGTTTATCTGATTGGATGTGACTATTATGTGCCACATCTAAGGAGTATTTGATGAATGTGCATGGCCCCTGTCAGGTGAAACCAGCTAATAAAGTCCCAGTAAAGTAAAAGAAGCAGGTATTCATTAAGGCGGCTGGTCTCTGGTCTGTCCTTGCGGCTGACGCTGGTGGACTTCTCAGTCCACTTCTGCTCATTAAGTCAGTCCCTCAGGACACCGGTGGCTTCAAAAAAAGCCGTTGCTTCCTTCTAATTTCTCTTCTCAAACACTTCACTTCATCAAGGGGCTTTAAAGTGGATGTTCACTGCTCATTATAAACTCTTACACTGCCCTCTATTGTGTGTGTTTGTGTCTGTGTGTAGGTTCTGTTTTGCAGATTGACAGCAGAGCAGCGTCAAGTGTATCAGAGCTTCTTAGATTCCAAAGAGGTCTACCAAATACTAAATGGGGACATGCAGGTGAGCCTTCATAGTTTGTGTTCTGCTTTTGTGTTTGGTTGACACACACTTTACGAGGATAAGAAAGTAGAAGACTTCCTGGAACAAGACATGCATTATTTAACCACCTAACAGAGGCATTTCCGTTTACCTCCCTCTCACAGAGACATTGTGTGGATTTTTATCAACTCTCGTACAATTAAAGATCCCCACCTTTAAGTGGAATCTGTGGAATTGAAATTATTTTTGCCATGTAAATTATGTTAAACCCCTAATAGCTTGACTTTGGTATTGTTTAAGAGGTTCAATTCGAGAAGGTTGTACAGTTGTGTTTCTCACAGTGGTGAGACCCTTGAAAGAGAAACTACCATTTATCACCACTGACCAAATGGACGTGGTTGGAGAGCTAGAGGTGACCACAGATTATGCATATACGCACACGTGCGTGCTCTTACAGACGTATTCAGTGGTCACTCTCAGTCCATTAACCACCATTACTAATGCAGTGACCACTGGGCCTTCATCAGGAAAACTGGCTAAATTGTCTTTAAATAAATTATGTGACTCATTCCTGTAGATTTTTTTAAGGTGCAACACAGTAAAAATCTGTAAATTTATCAAAGTTGACATCAGTTCTGCTGACAGCGTTCATGAAGGAATCTCCTTTTTCTTTTTGTCTCATGTAGGTGTTCTCAGGTTTGATAGCTCTGCGTAAGATCTGTAACCACCCGGACCTTTTCTCAGGCGGACCCCGGATACTGAGAGGAATCCCTGAGGACCAGCTAACTGAAGAGGAACACTTTGGCTTTTGGAAGCGCTCGGGCAAGCTGATTGTTGTGGAGTCGCTGCTACGTCTCTGGTTCAGACAGGACCACAGAGTCCTGCTCTTCACTCAGTCCAGACAGGTGAGGAACACTTTCCTGAAATAAGCACCAGTATTAAAGACGCATTAACAGTGGTTTGTATAAATACAAAAGATTTTTGTAAAGCCAAGATAATTCTTTCCTCCTTTACATCTTAAATTGTGGTGTCATGTGTTGCCAGCTACCTATAAGCCTGTTAAATTTAGTGTGTCTGTGAGCGTGCGAGACAGAAGGAAAAAGTGAGGAAGTGAGAGAGTGTGTATATGTGATGGAGGCCCCAGCTGTTGCAGTCAATACCAATGAGATTATACCTCAGAGGGAACCTGAGACCCTCCCTGTCGGTATCTCTGTCCATGTAATATTAATCTGCTCTAATCCTTTTAGAGATAATCCAAACCTCAGCCCTTCTTTCCCCGTCTTTATCTCCTCTTTCTGCTGTCTTTATCCTCCCACTCCTTCCAGATGCTGGACATCTTGGAGGTGTTTGTAAGGGAGAATAACTACTCGTACCTGAAAATGGACGGCACGACTACAATATCTTCCCGACAGCCTCTCATCGCTCGCTACAATGAGGTAAGGATTAGTCATCTCTAATGGCTGTATGTGTTTCCAATGAAAATCCTGCCCTGAGGGACCAAATGCTTCAGTGGAATCCTTCTCACCCCGAGGTGGGGACGCTAATTGATGAAAATCTGTTGTTCAAAGTGGATGTGCTCAATTTTCTGTGTGTGGAAGATGTTGAAATATCACTTAGCATTAAAGCACTCTTTAAAACTAAAACTTTTTTAAAAATGTGTTGTATCTAATACTAAATCTGATCAACATACACTGCATTTAGATAAAGCTTTTTTTATCGTCTTTAAATAGGGTTTAATTTGAGAATAATTTGAGAGCAGGAGATTGTTATCTTACTTGCATTAAATTTTAACAATTTACTAATGAAATTTTTTTTTTACAGGATTATAGCCGAAAGTGATTATCAAAGAGAGTATGAAATTGCAGATTGGGTTCATTAATCACCAGTATTTTCTCTGCTTCTCTCTTTTCTTTTCTTTTTCAGGACAAATCCATTTTTATCTTCTTGTTGACCACTAAAGTCGGAGGTCTGGGAGTCAATCTGACTGGAGCCAATAGAGTCATCATTTATGACCCAGACTGGAACCCCAGTACTGACACGCAGGTTAGACAGCCACACGTAAAATAATTAAAAACATTGACTCAGTGAATTATTTCTCATGTGAGTCTTAATGTTCCTTAGAGTTGTGATTTGTCACATTAAATTGCCTACTTTTTTTTTTCTTGTTGGATGCCAGCTTTTCATGCGTTTCCAATTTCTTGTTGCCTGGTTCACCTGCTGCTCTGTAACATCGCTTTTCCTCCTTTCTCACTGAATGCTCGGTTTAATCATTTGCTCTGAATGTGTTACGCTGCTCGCAGGCTCGCGAACGGGCTTGGAGGATCGGTCAAAAGCAGCAAGTAACAATCTATAGACTGCTGACTGCTGGGACCATTGAAGAGAAAATCTACCACAGGTCAGACAGCAGTTTACTTTTCTAAGCACTTTATAAGGATAATATTCAATTGCAAAAACAAAATCCTCTGTTGGCCATTGTGTTTTCTCTCACCGTGCCTTTTTGTTTCAGTTTTCTTTCTGTTGATTTCACACATTCATGAGTATTGGCAATGACGTGACTAATTGCTTACATCACTGCTATATTAGTACTTGCACTGTCCCGGTTCTAGGTAATTGAAAAGCATTCCTGCATTATTAAATGGCCAATTGAGGACTTCTAAACTGTTGCTCTGTTTGTTTTTTTGTCTGTAAAGTGCTTTCAGAAAGCAAGTTGGAAAAACTGCAGGCATTGTGTTTTGATACCTACAGTGGTGAGGTTAACTAATGTGCTCATCCATCAGCCAAACTACTCTGTGGTGACAGGGGATCAGGACTGCATGCTGAGCTGAAATGGCAGCTTGCATTCAAGTATGTAATTCTGTATTTTATCTGCTGTAATTCAGGCAAATCTTCAAACAGTTCCTAACCAATCGAGTACTGAAGGATCCCAAACAGCGACGGTTCTTCAAGTCAAATGACATCTATGAGCTGTTTACTCTAGCTGATCCAGATGGAGGTCAGGGAACAGAGACAAGTGCTATTTTTGCAGGTCTGTTGAAACATTTCATTGTCCAGTTATTGGGTTGTTAAAATAAGCTTGAGGGATTTCATTTTATTTACTTTGGTTTATTTCTCCCTAAAAACAGGCACAGGTTCTGACATCAAAGTGCCCAAAAAACCCGAAAAGCCAAAGCCATCACACAAAGTAAATCACAGCAGCCATGCACATAAACACTCCTCAGCAACCTTCATTAATACAGGTACAGACAGCACGCACACTCCTGCATTAAGGGCCGGAAGTACGTCTCCATGCAGTAAAAACTCTCAGGGTAAACAAAATGTCCCGATAGACAGTCCAAGCACCAACCAGGATGCTGTAGATATAGCGCCTGCGGGACAAAATAAAAACAGCGACTGTGATGCAGCCAAACCAGACACAAATACCTCAAACTCAGCCAGTTTTCACCAGCACAGAGACAAAAACTCTGCCCGGACCAGCCCACAGAAACACAGGGAGAAGAGGAAACACTGTGACTCGGGCGACTTGAACAAACGCAAACATAAGAAACACAAGCGCTCCCGGGATGCTCGATTCGAAGGCCACCGCATCTCTCATTTGGTAAAGAAAAGAACATTTAAGAAATCCGAGAGCGAAGACAATGCAGCAGAGGACCAGAAGAAATCAGATGATTATGTCTTGGCAAAGCTGTTCAAGAAATCTGGTAGAAGTTTTTTTTGGTTGGTTTGTTTGTTTTGTACCGTCTGCAGTATCAGAAATTTTTATATACAAGATTTGCGAAACGGCAAGCTTCTTTTTCTTATTTTCAAATGTGCTGTTCTTTTCTTCCATGGTGTTTCTCAGGTATTCACAGTGTGATGCAGCATGACACCATCATAGAGTCTTCCAATCCTGACTATGTTCTTGTGGAAGCAGAAGCCAATAAGGTGGCTCAAGATGCCCTTAAAGCTCTTAAAATTTCCCGGCAGCAGTGCAGACTGCGCTTCAAAACTCCTCCTGCCCCTGCAAAGTATGTAGTCTCACACTGACACGGTGGGGTTTTTTCTTTTTCTGTTTTTTTTAGAGCTTCACTAATTTAATTTAAAACAAACTTATCATTTTCTCAAATGTATTTAAGGCATTGTCTTGTTTGCCTTCTCAGGAAACGCTTTGGACAAAAGAAGAATTCTCTCTTAGCTACACCTTCTGTTCAGTCTGTTCCCACTTCAACCAAATGCAAGGTAATGGCCAGGTTCTCATTAAAAGATGTTACTCTGTGGTTTTTCATTTCTGATGCCATTTTTGGGTGTATTCATTGATTTCTTTTGTTTAGGATGCTGCTATTATAAAGAAGTCTGTGTCAAAGAAACCAGGTTCGGGAGCTCATTTCAGCGGGGAGGGTGCAGAAAGTGACTTGAATTCCACCCCGCTGTCATCCTCCTCTCTGCTGGCCCGGATGAAGGCCCGTAATCACCTCAGCATGCCCTCCAGGGGAGAAGAACCAGAAGAGGAGGAGGAGGATGCCTCGGGAGCTGCAGGGAGTCTTCCTGCTGCTCCGCCCACTGAGCACGATGAGCTGTTGGTGGATCTGCGCAACTTTGTAGCCTTCCAGGCGAGTGTGGACGGACAAGCCACCACCCAGGAAGTGCTCGAGTATTTCAAACCGAGACTGACCCAGGAACAGGCTCCTGTCTTCAGAGAACTACTCAGGAGTATCTGTGACTTTCATAGGACCTCTGGTCAGGAGGGCATCTGGAGACTCAAAGAGAGCTTTCGCTGAGGGAAGAACATTTAAACACCCCTTCAAGCTCAAGCTTACAGTTGTTGTCTTGCAACCTTCTTGTTGCTTGCGTTCAGGAAAGACATTTTGCCGTACAGTCTTGGGTTACCTAATGAAATCATAATTAGTTAAGCAAGTCTTGAAGGTAGTTTCTGTGATTGAGTTTGGCAGTTGTTCTGTTCTTTTTTTTCATTGTTGCTTGTACCTGGTGATACTTGAATTCATTTATTTTGATTTGACTAAAACGGTGTAATATCATATTCAGATATGCGTTTACTCTCAAACTTTGTTCTTCAAAAACCTCAGCGATGTCAGATTATACCAACTTTCTGTTAAGTTTAAGAATAGGGTGCCATTTTATACCTCACTAAAGGTTTTTGTAGATTTTATAATAAACTTTCTTGTACACTGTAGAGGTTTTTGGTCACTTCAAAACAAATTAATATTGCCTCTCCGTTGTTTGCAGGCATTTTAAAAACTGTTTTTTATATTAAAAAAATAAATGCAATTCCATATCTTGCATGTACTGTATGCAATAAATCTGATGGCTGCTTTTCTGGCTTTGTTATTTCAAAAATACACAGATGTAGAGGAAGATTTATGATTATGAATATATGCCAAACTATTTGCAGGTTACAAAAGACATGTGGGACAGTTTTGAATCAAGAACACAGGTAAATGTGAGGACATTAAAATAACAAGATAACTCAAAATTGGACGGAAAAGCTGACATACCTTTTATTTAACTGTGGTGCTGACCAGGGTCCTGAAATAGTCGACGGCTTATGCAAAATCTGCAAAACCTGAACTAGTTAAAGTTTATTTGTAAATGTGTCTCGACCTACGGAGATGAGGAGTAATTGCATTTAGTCTTTTAAGCAATCATCAGAGGATGGAGAGGAAAGGCGCTGACAGGAAGCACACACACACACTTAAGGCCTGCACTCTTGTCAAGAGTTGTCTAGACCAAATATTGGGATAAAGTTATCAACCGTTATTTGATTTCAATTTTCTCCACGCACCTCACCGAGGTCATAATAACAACTTTATTTTCAGTGGTGCATAAATTAATTACGCGCATTTAATAACTAAAATATCATTATATTCCCCCTTTAATAACATAAACGCTGCACGCCAGGGAAACCCTTAATAGCGCGGGGCCCTGTAACTGGCCATTATCCGCCTGTAATGATATTACAGAACCAATTACGCGCCATTAGAAGGGATTTTCTGCACTTTATGTGGTTTAGTCCAATCCCGCACTCCTCTTCTAAATTTCAGCTGCTTCTCGAAGCCTCATTTTGCCTCCACCTCAGAGACGCATGGCGTCTGCGCTCTGCCGTCCCAGATGCGCTTTAAAACTAATTGAAAGGGTCCCGCAGCAGATCATTTATCTGAGGAAGCGAAATAAATCGCTGGACCCCTTGCTGTGAACAAAATCAAAAATTTGGCCTTGTGAGTGTTCTACATGCGCAAACCCTTGTAAAGTGGACCCCCTAACACACCCTGACGAGCAATTAAACCACCCGACAGTCAATCTAAAACCCAAAAGCAGTCATCCTGCTTTTTTTAATATATGAAAGAACCAAATAAAAAGTGCAGTGGGTATGTGTGCATGTTTATGGTTAGGGAATATGCTTGACTCTGGAATAACAATCACTTGTGATGAATTTTTTTGGCACCAGAGCAGAGCTGCCGTTTGCCACCCCGGGTATGTCTTTCCTCTCCTCCTTTCTGTCTTTCTCTGACACACACACACACACACACACACACACACACACACACACACACACACACACACACACACACACACACACACACACCAGGGGTTGGGGGTGAGAAAGACAAAGCCGTGATAATCCGATTAGGACCAATTAGGCGTGAGATTCTGCGACACTAGCTGAAAGCCTTAACACTCTGTAGACAGTTATACAGTTATAGAGACATCTGGACACTCCCAGAGAGAAATAGAGAGACAGACAGAGAGAGAGAAGTGAGTAGTGTGTGGGGGTGCGTGTGAGTGTGTGTGTTTGCAGGAGCGAGAGAAAGAGTGTGGGGGGAGCGAGAGACAGAGAGATCTGGACACTCCCAGGCAGAGAGTCGGTGGAAGTGCAGCAGCCACTTCTCTCCGAAGCGCTAACTCACTCACATCAGCATCCTCACCGCAGGTAGGATGCTCTCACACATTAACTTTGAATCTCGCCAAATCCCGCGCGGTTCCGCATCTTCTGCTGACGGTTTAAGAGTGTTTTTGTTGCTCCCGTCACAAATCTGCATTACTCTAGGTCTGTGGGTTTAAGCTGAAACTTTTGTCTTTGTTCCAGGTTCCGTTTCGGAGTCTCTTAAGCGCGCAAAGATGTTCTACTTCCACTGTCCACCTCAGCTGGACGGAGAGTGCTGTCGCTCCAACACGCGTAAGTTCGCTGTCTCGCTGTTTTTTCCAGCTACGGATTATTTCTAACGTTACTCTTAAAGTTGTTCTCTGTAAACTTTTGTGATGTTTAGACAGCGCGCGGTGATTCTGCGCGTAAAGTGTGTGTGTGTGCTGTCGGAGACTTGAGAATGGGCCCGAATTTATCATTACTTTCTCTAAATCATTATAATATAATCATTTAACACAATGTGTTGTTATTAATTGTTAATTAAAACAACACCGACTTATAAAATGTATTTTTTTATGTCGTGGTAATATGTAACTAAAACTAGGTAAGTCAAACTGTTTCGGTTGTGAATCTGAATATCGCATGTAAAACACTCTTTTCAAATTTTAACTTGAAATTGTTGGTTGCTTATTGCATCTCTGGTAATATTTATACAAGTCCAAAACAGCAGCCGGTATATTTCCCCACACAAATTCAGCGATGGATGTAAAGGGTTAAGTCTGATTTTCTCTCTGCTCTCTTTTGGTGAGAAGAGCTGGTGGTTTGGCCCCGGGGCAGAAGGGGCGTTTTGTCCCGGGCACAGATGTTGGGTGTCATGGCTTTTAGTCCGTCATGGTTCCCCTTAGACACCTAACGTCAATGTTTCATGCAACTAATGGAAACACAAAATGTGCCTGCTTTGACTAAAATTTGTATTTTTATAGCCTTTCTTTTATCACTTTTATCACTGAACTTACCTAAATACATCATGAAGTTATTAACTCCTTATTAAAGCAGTATTATTATTATTTTTTAAGTGATTGAATTGTTTCCAATTTCCCTCTCTCTCTCTTTTTTCAGTGAATTCAGGCGGATTTGGCAACCACGCCCCAACTGATTTTGACGATGGATTTCTACGTAGGAAACAGCGCAGAAACAGAACAACATTTACTTTGCAACAGGTAATTATTTACCAGAACAAATAAAATAAAAAAAAATACACACATATATATAGGCTATATGCAAATCAGAGAAAAAGAAATGGGCCTAGCTGAAACTTCTCTTAAAGCAAAGCAGGTGTAGGGCGCTCTAGCTTTCAACAGGAGGAGGAAATAAATACAAAGTTGGGCAAGTTTTCTATTTTAAGGCAGGGGGAATTTCCCTGATATTCACCACAGACATAAAAAATAAAATAAAAATAAAACCTTTATCCCAAATTTATTTCCAAAAGCCCAGAGGCAATGATGCCATAAAATCATATGAAAATAGAAGACGACGAAAGATCTGTTGATTATTTTTATTATAATTGTGGATTGTCACGCGTGTATTTAACTGTAAGTACTTACAATTACAGGCTAATCTTTAACATCTTTATTTAGCGTTATTCACTATGTCTCTTTACAAAAAGAAAGAAAGAAAGAAAGAGAATAGTCTGCTTATATTCAAATCAACTGGCAAATCATTTTAATAATTAAAAGTCTGCCCTCTGTTTTTTGCCAATGTGCAGTTGGAGGCTTTGGAGGCTGTTTTCGCCCAGACCCACTACCCGGACGTGTTCACGCGGGAGGAGCTGGCAATGAAGATCAACCTGACCGAGGCCAGGGTGCAGGTATGGCTGCAGCAGTGGTGTGTCCTGGGCACGTTTGACCATGCAAGAGAGGGTAAATTAAGGCACTCTGTCATTCCGGCTATGCACTTTAATAACATCAACATAATGGTGAATATTAGATTAGCTTGATTAATCGGTCATTCATAATTAACCAGCGATAATGTTCTTCACTAATTTGTCCGCGTCTCTGAGGTAGGAATACATCATCCGCGCAGATCTCGTTCTCGTGACACAGCCAGAAAAGAGAGAGAGAAAAAACGTGTTTTAAAAGAGGGCAAAGTCCGTAGCCTCCACAACTCCCCTTTCCTATCTCCCTGATCCTATCACACACGCGCGCGTACATAAAAGAAAAAATGGGCAAGCATGCACCTTAAATGTGCCAATTTATATTCCGCTCCTGCCCTGCACATATGCGCGGTTATAAACTTGGCCAGATGTAATTAAGTTATGTGTCCTGTATGTAATTTCCTGCATTCCAGATTTGCTTTTGGGTTTTGTTGTGCGCGCAGATCTAATTGTGGGAAATATAATAGTTTGCCTTTTGTTCCCCAGGGTCATCTTACTATCGCTTAAACCCAATGGCTGGGTTGATAATGGAATCCAGCGCTGTAAATTAGGGATTGTAAACAAATTATTCCCCTCCTAATCCGATTACCACATTCCTATTATTAAATCTGAACATGAATCCACCGCAGTATGCAGGGATATTAAACTTACATTATTATTAGAAAATAAATTTCCTTTCTGTTGTAGTGTTGTTGCCCCCCCCCCCCCCTCTTTTTTTTGTGTAAAGTGTCAATGGGCCTCCCCCGCATTAAGAGCACGCCGCAAATTGAGATTAATGGAGCAATTATAGCCCATTCAGAGATGGGTGTGTGTGGGGGGGCGCGACTTCTAGCTGGAAGGTGCAGGGGTGAGATAAGTCCATCGGCTGTATTGTTGTCCTGCCACCAAAATGTTGTCCTTTCTTTATGCCGAATGAATGCATGTGTTTTGTTTGGCTGTTGACATCATTTATACCCCCGGTACAATAGCAGGGATGCAGAGCACATGCACACCGACTCTAACCTCCATTCACACATCATGATTAATGCCTGCTAGAACCAAGTCCTAATCGAATCTGATGTTGTCAAACAATCACTAAATAGGGAAATAAACGACTTCATCATTGCCGCCTCTCTCTTGGGCAGCACAACTGTCAGTGGGAAGTCATTAAAATATGATAATGAAAAATTGCTCAATTAAATGTTGTTATAGGCACTGACCTTCATTCGATTAAGATACCAGAACTTGGCTATATGTGCTCTCAGCTCTGTGGATGCTGAAGGTTTTGGGGCTAAGTCAGGGACTGTGGGAAATCAGAGCATTGCTTTGACAGGTTCAAATGCCACTTGATAAGAGAGGTCACAGAACAAAGGAAGTAGGGAATATTTCTTTTAACTTTACTGTTAACAAGATTTCAAAAATTGGGAATATATATTTAATGTAGTTTCAATTTCTCTCAATATTACGCAAGTTAGATTACAAGCCTAAATCCAAGGAATTAAACTGAAATTATTGATGTGTCATTAGGCCCATTTTAGAATTCCAGTTTTAATTTATGGTTTAATTAATTTGTTGTACTTTTTTATTTTTTCACATTTTTAATTAATATTATTTTTTTTGTCAAATGCAGGTTTGGTTTCAGAACCGCAGAGCAAAGTGGAGGAAGACAGAGCGAGGGAGCTCGGACCCTGAAGGAGGGAAAGAGCAGATGAGTGAGGGAACTCCTCCATCTCGCAGCATCAACTCTCAGTCCCCAGTGGACCAGGGCAGAAAACAGAAAGAACCACTGGAGATGCAGCCAAGGTGAGAAGAGACAGACAGACGACCGTCGTCACAGTTATCTTAGTGAAACAGCGTCCTGTTAAAGGGGAAATTTGTGAAGCACTGTCGGCCAGACTAGAATTTTTTTTTTTTCAAAACTCTGATAGCCAACATTAACTTCTGGAGAAAGCTCCATATCGTTAGTCAATAATTCTAATTCATTAGTGTATTTTGGAAATAGCTGTAGATATTTCTAGATATATATTACTAGAATAAATTGTCTGCTTAAAGTTATACCTGGATATTTAAGTACTAAGTAATTCCTAATACTTAATTAAGTATTTGTTCTCTCTCCAGTATCAACAGGACAGTGGGTCCTGGTGGTCCCTTCTTTCCATCCTGCTTACCAGGCACCCTCCTTAACTCTGCCACCTATGCCCAGGCTCTCTCGCAGGTCGCCACTCTGAAAGGTAAATATGATTTTTGTTAACTGATGAATAAAGATGGTAATAAAGATGATGAAGATCTATTTTTTAAGTTGTCTTATCACAAATTCCACTGATTCTCATTTTTCAGGTAATGGCTTGTGCTCGTGCTGCGTTTCGGACCCCATGGGCTTGTCCTTCCTGCCACCCTATGGTTGTCAGGGTAACCGCACAGCCAGTGTGGCCGCCCTGCGCATGAAGGCCCGTGAGCACTCTGAGGCAGTGCTGCAGTCTGCTAACCTGCTTGGTGCAGCAACCGGACCAGGTGCCAGCGTGGGAGTCCTGTCAGGAGTCGGCGTGAGCGCAGCTGGGGTGGTAAGACCCTCGGTGGGTCCTCCCATTGAGGTGTCAGGCGCTGTCGGAAGAGGGGGAGATAGCTCCAGTCCCACCTTGGCCTCCAAGGTCCCAGTCCTGGGCAGCAGTCCTGACAAGCACCCTCACTGCCCTAAGGAACCACTGGAGAAAAAGTGAAGGCGCTGGACACAAACGTGGATGTACCGATACTCTAAATCTGTGTGACTGTGCCTGCTGTAACTACTCGACCCTGGCTGTATGAGAAACTAAGCACAAATGACTGACTCCAGAAACAGCCTGGGACGGACTTTTCTCATATCACACTGTGTGGATGAAAACATTTAACTATTTATTTGACAGTAAGTTATGATTGTGAGAAATGCTCAGTAACTGGGGCCTTGTTCCCTCATAAAAGCACAACTGTGGTTTTTGGATCTATTATCTGTCTTCATGCGCTCTTGGACTCTTTCGATGGACTTACATAGATACAATATGTGTGCGACAAAGACATATTTGATAATGTGAATTTAAATAATCCTGATGTTGTTCCTCTCATTTTCATTAGGAGGTCTGGTGGTTACCTTGTAAACATTAATGCATGTAAACTGTAAGTGTGCAAATGGCTGGCAGGACAGTGAAGAGTTTTGCAGGATTTTGGGCAATATATTGTTTATGGCATCAGGTCAAGCAATCGCCTCTCATTCTTTTGAGTTTAAAAGTGAAAGTGCACTTTAATATTAATCAGGCATTTTAAGTGTAAATGTGTACATGTGCTAGACTATGTGTGAACCCCAGGCAGCCTAAAGCAGACTCAGCGAGAGAGCGGCAGTTGTCCCTTCCACTCTGTTAGCACATCTGTAGTGCCAGCAGACAGGGAACACACCAGTCCTGTTGTGACATGTTCTTTAAAACAATTAAAGATGTACTCGCTCATGTTCCTCTCCTGTTGCCTCTCGCTCCAGCCATCTGTTCTAATACATTATTTATCAGCTTCCTTTAAAGCTGGGAGAGGAGAGCATTCGTGACTCTTATTATTTATTTACTTTTAGGAACGCTTGCGCTCACCCCTCCTCTCTGCGAGCCTTTTTTTAATTTTTATTTTTAATAAACCCCATTAAAGATGATATATGCTATTTGTTAATGTTGGATTTACATTTGAAAAAATATCATCTGTCATCACCTCAGGGCTCTTCACAACGTAGTTTATCACGGGCAATATATTTGTTGATTCATTATTCTTAAATATCTCCCCTCACTAGAATGACTCTTGACTATAAGATCAACTGATCAGACTGAGAATACTTAACCGCAGTGCACACAACCAGTAGTTGCTGATTCAATTTGCGTCCTTGAGGATTTTCAGGAAATTACTTTTGATAGTCAATAACACAATTAAGTAAACTACACACACATTATCATGAATAATTGATAAGAAATTATGTATTACCATGAAGTAGTGGTTCAATAATTGATGAGGCGACACCCTGGTGACACAGGAGAGGGAGATAATGTCAGAAGTCGTGCCAGGTTGTACACAGATCATCTTTTTCTTCTTTTTTTTTCACACCATTATGTGTGCATGTTGTAAATATCTGAAAACTATACCAATAAAGTGAATCTTTTACTGATTGTGACTTTAAGACTTTTTGGTAGGATTTTTAATTTCTATGAACCCATGCAACATTCGTGTTACATTTTCAGAGAAAATCCCCAAATTTAGACAAAAGTTTCAACTGGAGGCCCTTTTTTTAATTTTACATATTTGATATCATAAAACACTGCAGGTATAGAAATATTGCATTATGTAGCGACTGCTCTCCTGGATCTAAAAATGGCCCAAATATTATTACCAAAAACATTGCGCCTTCATATAATGCTTTATCTTTAAGTGCATGAGAGAGCTCCAGAGCAAATATGTTGAGCCCAGTGACATGGCGGCTAATGATAACACAATATCCTTATACAAACCAGCTTCTTCTCCAGAATGTACCAGTATGGACGACGTAATCCGGCCAACTCATACAAAAGACACAGAAAAACACATTCAGTCTCTCCAAAATTGAATACAGCAGTTGTGGAATTTAATCATTAGCCAAAACAAAGGATGCTGAAGTTATAATGACTCCGATCATCATTAAGTTCTGCATGGTGCCCATAATTCACTGCTTTAATATTTCATAAACAAGTCAAGTTGGTGTTGACATTCAGCTGTGCATGTGGCATCATTGATAATTTTCTGTCACCTAAAAAAAGTCCTGAGGCGGTTTTGTGGAGCATTGTTATATCAAATTAGCTGGAGAGTGGCCAGAAAAGCAGACAAACATGGTGAATACGGGGGACAGCAGTTGAACTCTGTTCTTACAGTGCAGTTAATGGGCTTCTTTTGTTGCAGTAATGAAATATTTTTGCAGGGATGTGGGGAAAAAATGTCCTGAAACAGGGAGGCGCTGCGCACATGCACCCATCCACAGACGCACGCAGACAATATAAGACAGAAAGAGGCCGTACACTCAAGAAAGAGTCATCCATACATGCAGCTCCTTTTGCTTGACATTAGGTGCAACACTAAATTTTTACTATTTACATACCTAGCTCCCAAAGTCAGACATAAAGTGAATTCAGGCCTATGTCCAGTGAAGGGCCAAAACAACCTGCTAAAGTATCGTCTCTGCTTTTAATTCCTGCAGCGGAGCTGACCAATAACCCAATCAATTAGAATCAATTAGGCTCATTTCTGGATGGATTATACAAACAAAGCATATCTTAATGCAGCGAGTAATGTGCCTGTCTGCTGTTTGCCACATAACCACAGCTCTGCTCCCCCTTACTCAGCAGAAGGAAAAGCATCCTCAGCGTTTGTGATCAATGCTCACAGTCCCCGGCAGCTTCTCAATAAAGCTATTCTGAAGCAAAGCTGGAGAGCTGCATTGTACAAAAACTTGAGAGGTTTGTATCAAAAGTCCACATTTCTGCACAGAACTGTAAAAACTGGGTGTTTTGTAATCTAAATTTGCCCACTAGAGGGACTTAGTGAGCAGGAAACTGATGTCTAACCTAAGTGGGGAAATTGAGCCTTTTCGTTTATGACGTACAGATTATTCTTACTGAGGCATGTTACAAATGACAGTTTATCAATCAAAACAATTTTTTAAAAGACCGTACTCGTAGATTAAAGGCCCAAAAGTAAATAGCAAAACAAGATTTTATGACAGCAACTTGCATCTGTTATTGATATGAGTGGAACATACAGCTGATTGTCAGCGACTGACTTGGTTTCAGGGTGGAGAGGAAAATAGAGCATGAGAAGGGCGTGTGGGTGGAGTCTGTTTAGAAGGGCGGAAAGAGATTAGTTAAAAAGGGATTACATCAGCCTTTCCTAAAGTTTAGTGAGCTCTACGTAAAACCATCTGTGTATGTGTGTGTGTGTGTGTGTGTGGGCATGTGCGGAGGAGTGCGTCTCCATTAAGGCCCATGTGTGTGTGTCCATCATCCTGTCAGGCCAGCCCTGCACCCGCCAAGAATCCCAGGAAACTATCTGCTGCAGCAATCTCCTATTATAGCAGCATGCTGTAGGAGGGGAAGGAGCTATGGGGGTGAAAGGGGGAGGTACAGTTCCTCCCCTTCCTTTGCCTTATGGCCTTTTCTGCTGGGGGTTGAGTGAGGCTGTAGTCAGGGAGATTAGACGGGCCATGGTTTGAGTACTGTAATAAAGTGAAAATTCAGGTTAAAATTAACCTCTCAGACATGATGTGTCAAACAAAAAATGAAAGGAAATAGATGGGGGGGGAAAGCCCAACAATGATAGAAAAATAAATTCCCTCATTTTGGTCTCCAACATGAAGCTTCATTCAAGCAAAGTGGCCGGAGGCCACTTGTTGACACTCAATATAGTGCTTGTCAGTTCTGTTCAACAAAGAAGGTGGCACTTGAGTGCAACACAATCAAGTTATTTCTGTCTCCCAGAAGGGCACCCAAGCTACAGCCCCTCCATACACCCTCCCAAACACTCAGCACCATAGCACATCCTCAGGAAATTAGTGTTTTCTCTTGGTTTAGATCTTGCAACCTCCTCACAAACTTGCAATACGTTTCCAGTTTACTGACAGTTAGCTCTGGCTGCTAATGGCCAATAGTAGCTGTCCAGATTTATAAATAGTTGAGAGGCTGTTTGTTTCATCCATCTGACACTCGACACCAAAGGATTTCACAGACCCACATGCTAGCCCGAGTCCTCATTCTGGTCCCCCATGGTGGACACTCTCCCTGGGACAACTCCTCTATTTCTGTCTAGTCTCCAGCCCCGAGTCCTGCTAGCGGCTCAGAGACCTGACAGTGGACTACATAGAGGGGTTTTTTGGATTTCTGAGAGCTGAAGCTGTGAGAGGGGACAGATCAGATCAGCGTCAAAGGCTTTTTTAAAGAGATGAAACACTTTTGAGGAGTTTACAACAAGGCGCAAATTATGGAATATAAAACTCAAAGGTAAGACAAGAATCTCAGTGTGCATTCTTGTTCATATTTGAAAGAAATACATGAAAAATGCCCCCAAAAAACATGACCATAACAGATGTACATAACATTACTCTTAAGCTTGGAATTTCAATGATTTTCACACAGATAAGAAAGGTAAGAGATAAGAAAATCTCTGATCCCGTTTGTAAAAAGGTAATACAAATTGACTTACTTAAGATACTGTGCAGTGTTTAGCTGCACTTATAGAATTTGGTTTTGTTCCACTGAAAGTTGCTGACATCAGCAAACATTTACTGTTATCCTTTGAGAAGGTACAGAGACATTCCTGTTCAGTCTTCCTTTGGACTGGATTGGAGTCCCATCTGAAAACGAGTCATCTTTGGTGTCAGGTTTAAGCTGGAGACCCGTCACTGCACAAAAATAAACCTGTCACATGCAAGAATGGGCTGAAATCAAGCTGGCAGTTTTACAAGACACCACTGCAAAAAAAAATAAAAAATGGAGCCGATTGAGGGATGGCTATCAAAATTGTGCACCTCTTTAATGCTTCTTTTTTTAAGAAGTCTCTCTCTATATACCAAATGTTTTGTTTGAGTCAAGACAGACTGGGATGAAAACAAAAATCTAAAATGTTTTAATTGCTTTGATTGTTTTCTCAATGTTTCTTTTAATACACTGAAAGAAGATACTTGTTGTGAGTGTACTGGGACAATGCAAAGACATGGAACATGTGGCCTTGTTCAAGCTACTGCGTTTTTGTTTTTGTTTTGTTTTTTGCTTAATAGAGAAACGTGTTGCATTATAGTTTTAAACTTCTTTTTATTTCTGCGTCGCTCTTATTAGATGCTGATGTAGTCGGTCAGTACAGCAGTGTGGTGAGTAACTGTGTTATAGATGTGTATCAGATGGATAGCCTCCAGGTCAAAAGATATTAATGAACCACTGAGTACTCTGAGCAAGGTGATGGCTGCTTGGCAGCTGCATAGTATTTAACCAAAATATACCCATGATATTACCCATTTACAGTACAACAGAAGAAGAATGTGATACCTCACCTATATCCTGCAGCCGGGAAGAAACAAACTACATTATTGCAGATATGTTAAACTATATTTTAATATATAACCCAGGGTTTGTGATTTGTAGAATTGTGGATATATTTTCTAATTCAGTTTAGTGAATTTTGAAGCCCACCACAAGAAGTTCATGAGTGTAAATAATAGGAAAAGTAAAGCTTCTGTGTCAGCTGTTCTACTACTTAGATCTTACATGTGGCCTTGGATGTTTGGAGTTTCATTTAGATTAAGGCTTTGCATGTTTATTTATGAAAGAAGAACATTCTTTGTAATTAATGATAATTTAAAGGAGTCTAAATGACATATAGTTTGTTTGAAAAAAATCGATAACAGATTATGCACTTTACTGGCAGTAGATTAGGTAATTTATACATGTAAAATCCCAGAATAGTAAAAAAATGTATGTAATCTATGTAAAGAAAAAAAAGTTTCAGTGTCACACTTGACAAGTCCTAATAAGATGTTTTCCCTCTTTGACTAGACAGGAAACAGGCTGATTGAAGATCAGCAGCATTAGTGACTTGAAAATGTGACATTATGTGTTCATTTCAAGCTCTGATTACTCAGTTTCTGTCTTGCACTGCGAAGTCAATTTGTGGTGCATGCGTGCCCATCTAAATTTGTACAGATGCATCTTGATTACCCTAAATAACTCACGTGAGGCTGTCTTCGCCGCGCCTAGCAACAGTGTAGTTTTATTCACAACATGTCTCTGATCTCTGAAGGTCACGGTGATTGAGTGGAAGGATTTACAGCGCTGTTTTCAGAACCACATACAGTACATTGTGGCTTAATGCAAAAGAAAATTTAAACGTATCAAGACCAGCAACCAAAAACTTAAGCACCACAACAAATGACATAGGAGGGAATATTGTATATATTTTAGTCTTTAGATAAGTTTGCAATAAATTGAGCAAAATAGTGTTATGAAACTGTGTTTTATACAGTGATGGATTACAGCACTCATCCTGGCCTATTTCCCATTTCCTTTTTCTTCTAGGAAAACAACAAACTCTGGGATTGTTTTGGAGACAGGCCAGCTAAATGGCATGATGCCGTAGGAGCTACTGGCTTTACAAAATCCTGACCCAGGGCCCTAAATTCTGGGTGCAGCAGCTCCAGCAGCAGGCAGAGTGTGTAATTTTGAGGTCTATGTTTGCATGAATGTTTGAACAACTGAAGGCAGACATTTTTGTTTGCAATTCTGCATCATGACCTCCGTTGAGAAGCGCCGCTCTGGCCGAAAGAGTGGCGGGCATCGAAGGCACAGCGATGGAGGCTACAGCGACACCTCCAGCGGTGGGTCCTTCTTGGATGAGAATGACCGTGAGGTCTGCAGTCTGACAGACAGGGCATTCAGGAGTCTCTGTATCGGCGATGAAGCTGTTTATAATGACTCAGACCTAAGTCTGTCTTCACCCTGCACTCAGAGAGACAGACAGCTGGCCTTTAGCCAGAGCGGACAGGACAGAGAGGACGGAGAGGACAGAGAAAGGGAAGAACTTAAGAGAGCTGCACGTGAGAACTTCAGCCTCAAGGTGCAGCAGTATGGACAGGACTGGAGCCATGGAAGAATGTATGGAGGTGAGATTCACAGAGATCCACAATGGGAGGTTCATGGAGAAAGGACACAGGGGAGGATTTCTGCCACATTCCAGCACTCCGTTGTGGAAACCTCTCAAAAGGAAACATCTTTAAAGGAGGAACGGCTCAACTTTCTCAGCAATGGAGCCACAGAGTTGAGTTCACAGCAACGCAAAAGCAACTCCAGAGTTTCCTCTCTCATCAGAGCATTTAATTCTGAGCGAAACAGGGATGGAGTAGGAATAGATGACAAAATCAGAGAGTGGAAAGATGAGACGAGCTGGGACAAATCAGCTCTAATGAGTATCCAGAGGGAACTTTCTGAATTCTCTACATCATACCAGCAAAATTTTCACAGCAGTCATTTCCCCTCTTCTGGTTCATTCTCATATGGAGACAACAACCTCCACTCCTTTGGATCTGATGTAGCAGCAGTGTCTCACAGTTCTGCATCTTCTTTTATGAGATCTTCACACAATAAACAGAGCATGTGCACACAGGTCAACTGCAACTCTAATGTCTTTATACACAGCGAGTTTAGTCCCTTCAAGGTGTGGAGGGACCATAACAGGTTTCCCTTCCAGCAAGGACAAATCTCAGGCTTTATGCACCGTTCCGAGTTCGCTAAATGGTATGAGACACCTATGTACAAGGAGCCTTCACAGATGGGTCAACCACAGGGTCATTATACAGGTATCAGACGGCCAAGGAGTAACTTGGCACCCATGATTTCACCATCTCTTCCACGTTCCACCTCAACATCTACAGTGCTACAGAACGCTTCAGCTGTGGAGAAACGCTGTGAGTCAGAGTTGGCAGGTAATTACCCTCACAGAAAAAGAAGCCAGAGTGTGGGAACCAACAGGCTTCCGTCCCATCGCCCATCGACTGCATCACCCACCATTGAGATGTCTCGACGTGTGAGGGACACCATCAGCTCTGTCAAAGCCCTCCAGCAGAAAATCAAAATGATGGCAGAGCAAAATATTACTACGGAAGTGACAGAAAACCAACAAACAGTACTTTACAGAAAAGAAAATGTAAGTCTTGGCAATAATGCAGTAACAGTGGCACCTAAAGCTATGGGCAGTAACACAAGCACCACGCCATTTAACATCAGCCAGCTGCTGACACCTCTGGTCCATGCACATCAAGAAGCTGTTTCTTCTGATCTCCAACATTATGCAACTTCTCCTCAACCTGTAGAGCATTCTCCAGTACGAGCTGAAAGCAGGGGTGTGACTCCCGACATTAGGATGTCCACCTACAAATCCAGAGCCACGAGTCTGCTCTTCAATCTCAAAGACAACAGAAAACGAGTAAAAAGCACCTACAGTCCTACCAAATTTAAAGCAGCGGAGACGTCTGAGAACAACAAACAGCCACCAACGCACGAGTCTAGAGATACTGTGATAGATATCCCTGAATTTCCAGATTCAGAAATTCAATTTTCACAGCTACAAGAATCCAGCAGGACAAATGCTGCTGTGAACCAGTATCGCATCCCAGAACTGTCACTTACAATGTCAAATTCTCAACCTGTAATGGCAACTACAGGCCAATATGCAGAATACTCTTTAAGCGATTACCAGAGAGCTCAGATGCAAGCCCAGATGGTTCATCACTCTGGGTTTACTGGATTTTTACCTGAAAAATACACCGGCAATATGCTGGCTAATGGACAGAATCTCCATGAAGATTTAGCATCATTTGCTCCCTATAGGCAGGATACTATGGCTGATGTAGGAACTTTGGGAGGGGCTTTATACACACGTAAAACACCTTATTCAGCTACAGAAACACCAAGGCTAAATGCTGACAACAATCAAAGTGGAGAATATTTAATAAGCAAGCCAAACATTGAACAACCTTTTAATGAAACAGTGGGAAGGCTATTCACAAAGGTGGAGAAATGTGAGCAGCTCAAACACAACAAACATGATTACAGTAATGTCTCCTTACAGGATAAGTGGAGGCAGACAAACAGCCAAGATACAGAAAAGCTCAGCATGAATGCAACTATCTCTCCATGGAAACAAGAAACAGCTACTTTAATGGAAAAGACAAGGCAAGAAAGTCACCAGGACAAAAGAGTGCTTCAAACACATTCTGGATGTAATGAGAAAACTGATTTGAAAGATCATTATTTTAAACAGGATTATAACAAATATAATGACAATGAATGTATAAGCCATCAGATGTTTTCTTCTGCTAAAGACAAACATATAGGCATGGGTGAAACAAGTCAAAGAAAACAATATATGCAAATTCCAAGGGGACACGAGGTCCAGAGTCTTCAGCCTTCAGAAGTGAAACCACAGTCTGAACATAATTTACACATAAATTCATTTAACCCAGACAAAACATCTGCCCCCCAAATAGCAGAGCAGATGACGGAGAGACCGTTTGCTGAGGTCAAGGCTAAACAGGTCATGGCAGAACATATAAAATCCCACCACACCCAGGCAGAGGTGGCAAAAGTTCAGCAGGGGGCTCAAGTGGAGCAGCCTAAAGCAGAACCCTCTAAGTTAATTTTAGCAGGGCAGAATGATTCGCAGAAAGACGCAGCAGAGCGGGTCAAATCAGGACTAATAAAGGAGGAGAGAGGGAAACAACCCCAAGCAGAACATATTAAAGAAAATAAAGAGGAGAAGATAAAAGGAGAACAAACAAGACAGTTCAGAGAAAAACAACCAGAGCTTGCCAGAGAGGAGCAGACAAAGGCTGAACAAACCAGAGTACATGAGGTAAGAGATGAGCCAAGAAATATCACAGAGGAAGCAAGAGCTGAGCACATTAAAAAGGAGCAGGGTAAGCAGGTCAAAGCGGAACGAGCTGAAACAGAGAAGCTAAAAGAAGAGCACATAAAAACTGAACTGGCAAAAACCGAGCAGGCTTGGCAGACGAGAATAGAGGAAGCTAAAACTGAACAGGCCACAGAAAATTGGATCAATGTAGCACAAGTCCAGCAAATGGAGGTAACCACTGAACAAGTTAAGAAAGAGCAGACAGAAACAGAACAATCTGGAACAGAAAAGGTTAATGTAAAAACGGCTGGGGCGGAAAAAACAGAGCATGCAAAAGAGCAGCAAACTGAAGCAAAAGAAGTGAAGACAAATGTAGCTGAAGTGGAGAAGATCCAAACAGACCACATTAAAGCTGGGAGTTTCCGAAAAGCAAAGGAAGTAAAAGCTTCAGTTCATGTGAATATAGAGCAGTCTACAACAGGAACAAGCACAACGCAAGATGCTAAACCTGAAGTTGGAAAAGCAGAATGGGCAAAGCAGGAGCGAGCTAAAGCAGAGCTTATAAAAGCAGAAAGCATGCAGGAAATGTCAGCTAAACTCACAGCTAAACTAACGGCTGCACAACTGGTCAAAAGTGAGCCAGATAAAGTCAAGCAAGTCAAGACCGAGCTAGCTAAAGCTAAAGCAGAGTTAGCCAAAATAAAAGAGAAAATGAGATGTGAGCAAAAAGAGAAAGGCAGACATGCCATCATCATAAAAGAGGATGGCACTTCAAAGAACGATGTTCCTTTAAAGTTAAATATAAATGAAAAAGAGAATTACTTAAAGAAAGATAAGGAAGTTCAAAAGCGTCACCAGGAAGAAACAGTTATCAGAAAAGACAATGATCAATCCAGCAGAGGCAGTGATGATTATGAACATCTGAGAGAGAAATATGGCTGTACTAACAGAATTTCAACAGACAAAAACAATTCATCAGTGACAGGGAATGTCTTATTAAATGGTCCTTATGAAAAGCAAGTTTTACCTCCTAATAAAGTTGAGAAAGTAAATAAGGAGAAATCAACAGAAGAACACAGTCCTACAAGCAGATTTATCACAGCTAACCAAAAAAATATAGAGGAAGTAGGTGGCTTTAAATCCAGTGAAGTCTCTGAAAGTCAGCCTGTTTACAATGAGTCAGCCAAAGAATCCAAATTACCCAGTGCCAATTATTCTGTAACTAATGTAAATAACAGAGCAAATTTTGACACTGTTAGCGATAACATGAAGGACAACAGTGTTGAAAAATTGGAAAAATGCACCCCTGTGAAAGACACTGAGGTTTCACAGCAAAGAGATTCTGATTGGGTGAAACTGCTACCCCATGAAAGGAAACCTAAGTCAGCTGAGCACAATCTAGGCCCAAGTAAAGATCAGCATTTTATGCCTCCCAAATCACTGTCTCATAAAGAAAGAGCCATGACCAAGCAAGAGATTCTGACTTCCAAGATAAAAGCTCATGCTGAAAAGGAAATTTCAGCAATTAAAGAAAAGGGCTGTGCTATACGAGATGGATTCATATCCAAAAATTCTTCCAAGCAATTAGCTGGTAGTCAGACAGTTAAGATACGACAGAGGCCGCCATCGCAGGAGGCATCTAAAAAGCATGAAAGTATAATGCCCAGTAATGCAACACTGAAACCTCAGATGGGATCTTTAGGAGTACAGATGGACCGTGTCAAGTCTGTTTCACCTTCAAGCTCTGCTACTATACCAGTTAAATCTGCAGCAACCACCACTCATAATATCATGAGCACAACTGAATGCTTGCTACAAAATCAAAAGCTGGAGTCCAAACCAATGCAAAATAAAGAGCAGCCACTCACGATCAACCAAGAAGAACAGAAAGCAGTTCATGCAGAAATATCTGGAAAACCAAAAGATGGAGGTAAAGACTCTTCAGATATAAAAGCTGACATTCCCAACAAAAAGGAAGAAGATCCTGCAGACGCCACCTGTGTCAAAGCTGCAAGCTCCAAACCTGTGATGACAGAAAAGGCTGAAAGTAAAGAAGAAGCTTATGTAGACTTAGCACCTTCACTAAACATTGTCTTTGGTCAGAAAAAAGAACCTGCAGCTGATCATAGCTTGCAGATTATGGGAATAATGGTAACTGTACACGAAAGAAAGCCAACTGTGAACACTGGTCAAGAGAATAACAATGCTCAAAACCATCTGAATGTAACAGAGAAAGAGAGCAACAGTTCAGACCTGGATAAGTGTTCTCCCAACTCATGTCTAGAATTAACTGAAAGAAACACATCTTCAAATGAGGTCATAAAGAAAAATAACACGCAGGAAACAGAAGATCAGGCTAAATTTGTTAGAGAAAGTCATCCTGAAAATGTGCAAGAAACACCACTCTCAGAAGCAGTAAAGAACAATATGAAGATGTGTCAGGAAAGGACACATCCTCAACAGGATGGTTCTACTATGAATACAAAACCTCAGGGGGAAACACAGCCAGAAACCTTGACCAAAAAAGGTACCATCACTGTACCTGCTAAAAATACAGTGCCAGGTGAAACTCAACCCCTTCACCACAAAGAGGACATAAAAGCAAGACAAGGAAAGGATCACAACACAGATAAAATGCTAAGAGAGAGGACAGATGAAGAGAAAAATCCACAAAAAGTGCAAACAGCTCATAGCAATGAGAACTTAGCTGCCACAACAGTGAACACTGGAATCAACAACATGAATGATGCTGAAATGCTGATAAAGCAGGTCGCTAAGCAAGTTCTGAAAGAAGATATGACAAATGTGGACAATCAGGCCAACATCAGCAATGTAGATGGCAAAACAGCACCGCTACTTGAGGAAAACAAACATGACTCTATAGTTCCAAAAATGTTAAACACCAGTCCTTCCAACAAGTTATTCAAAAATGAAAACACACATGGATCACACAAATTTCAATATAATGACAACCAAATCAGGGATAATAAAAAAGAGAACGATAACGTGCACATTGACAGCATCGCCATCAGAGTTGTACCATCAGTAACTGAGACGGATAACATGGCGATAGTTGGAAAAGAAGATGGTGCAACTTTGCCATTTGATCGAGTGCAAGCTAATAAAGAGAAAGAAGTTACATCATCTAGATGCCAAGAAAAAGTTATCACTTTAAGCACAGAAGAACAAGCATGCACTGAGAGATCTAGTTCTGATGACACACATGTGCTGTCCAGTGTTAGAAAACTGTCTGATTCGCTGAAATTTAGCAATCAACAGAATAGCAACAATGCAACAAGCGAGAATACTCAATCTGAGAATGAAGAGCTTGAAAAAGTAAAGAAATGTGAGGAACTGGTGGGTGAATCAAGTGAACAACAAGCAAATGGAGACTACTTTCAAGTACAAGGGATAACAGAAACCAGTAATGAGCCACAGTACAATAGCAAAACTGATAGAGATGCATCAGAGGGAAGGGGACTTCCAGGGTTACCACCAAACAGAACAGCTGCCAGCAATGAAACACACAATGAAGGAAAGATTGAAGCCTTTGTGTTCACTGTGGATCAAAGTAAAAGAAAAACAACCGATTCAAGTACAGTTCAAGATGAAGATGCTAAAAGGAAAAATTGGGAAGCAGAAGATAAGCTAGAATCAAAACAGACAGACAGATCTAGGAAGAGATGGAATAATAATGAAAATGCTAAGGCAGAACAAGCTAATCACATTAGAAAACAAACTGAGAACCACTCCACTGTATCGGCAACCGAAAGACAAAGTTCAAGAAATTCATTCCCAGCAAGGGAGAGCACATTTCAAGAAAAACCTGAAGTTAAAACAAAACCAAAAGGAAAGCTATCCACAACACCAGAGATATCAGCAATTGCAGACTATGCAAGGTTAAAAGTAATTGTTTCAGAGGACAGAGAAGCAAATACTTTTCAGGAATACCCACCCAACAAAAAGGAAGGATTCTTTCCACTAATACAGACCCGTCATAGCAGACGTCCTGTGTTTACTACTGACCCACATGAGAACTCTGTAAAAGAGAAAAGTTTGCCAGATAAGACAGAAATGAGTGCTAAGGTGAATAAAGTACCCAAACTACTAGTATTTCCCATCACAGACAAAGAGCATCAAAGAACAGGGATGTTCAAACTGGGAGAAAAAGAAAGACAAGATTCCAAAGTGAAGGAAAGCCCGGCAGACAATGCAGCAAAATATACCCAACACAAAGAAAGGAACCATTCACCAAAAACTCAGACAATACAAATATCTGAAGCTGGCTCCCAAAAGGGATTCCAAGAAGATCAAACCGTTTGTCAGCCAAATAGTCATTCTTTGCAACCAGCAACATCATCTTTTGTAGTTAACGACTCTCTACATCCAACCATGGAGCAAATGCGCAACAGGAAAGAAAATTTTACCCAACAAATGCAAGATGGGAGATTTGAAAAACATCAAAATAAAGACCTGGGGCCTAAGACTGACGATGAGAGGACAGAAAAACTAAAAGAAGAAAGTCTTGAAACTCAGCATGGAATAATCATAGCAAAGCAGCAGCGTACGAAAAAACAATTAGAAGAAGAGCAAGCATTCATGTCTGAAGAGATAAAAAGAGAAGAAGACATGAAAATAAAGCATATATTGGATGAGAGTAGAGCTTCTCTGGCTGAAGAAGAGAGGAGAGCCACTCAGAGAGAAGAGGAGAGGAGAGCAAAAGAGCGTGAGGCCGTAGCTATTAAGATCAAGGAGAGGCGAGAGAAGCAGAGGGAAGCAGAGAGATCAGATGAAGAAACAAAATTCAAACAGAAAGAAGAGGATATTAGAGCAGAACAAAGAGAAGAAAAAGTGAGAATGAAAGAAATTGAGGAAAAGAAGAACAGAAGAATAGAGGAGCAACAGAGAGCTGCACAAGAAGAGCAACAGAGGAAAGCTGCACAAGAAGAGCAGCAAAAAAGAGCTGCACAAGAAGAGCAACAAAGAAAAGTTGCACAAGAAGAGCAACAAAAAAGAGCTGCACAAGAAGAGCAACAAAGAAAAGCTGCACAAGAAGAGCAACAAAGAAGAGCTGTGTATGAAGAGCAACAAAAAAGAGCTGTGCAAGAAGAGCAACTAAGAAGAGCACAAGAAGAAAAACAGAGAGCTGCAGAAGAACTGAAAAGAAGAGCTGCACAAGAAGAGCATCAAAGGAGAGCTGTACAAGAAGAGCAACAAAGGAGAGCTGTGTATGAAGAGCAACAAAGAAGAGCACAAGAAGAAAAACAGAGAGTTGCAGAAGAACTGAAAAGAAGAGCTGCACAAGAAGAGCAACAAAGGAGAGCTGCACAAGAAGAGCAACAAAGGAGAGCTGCACAAGAAGAGCAACAAAGAAGAGCTGCACAAGAAGAGCAAC
>NW_005187537.1:1587909-1597301 GCF_000239375.1 Pundamilia nyererei | reverse complement strand
CTTACAAGAAGAGCTGCACAAGAAGAGCAACAAATGAAAGCTGCAGAAGAAAAGCAGCAGAAAAGAGCTGCAGAAGAGCAACAAAGGAGAGCTGCACAAGACGAGCAACAGAGAAGAGCTGTACAAAAAGAGCAACAAAGAAGAGCTGCACAAGAAGAGCAACAAAGGAGAGCTGCACAAGAAGAGCAACAAAGGAGAGCTGCACAAGACGAGCAACAAAGAAGAGCTGTGCACGAAGAGCAACTGAGAGTAGCACAAGAAAAACAAAGGGCTGCCGAAGAACTGAAAAGAAGAGCTGCACAAGAAGAGCAACAGAGGAAAACTACACAAGAAAAGCTACAGAGAGCTGCAGAAGAAGAGCTACAGATGAGAGTAGCTCAAAGAGAGCAACAAAGGAGAGCAGTTCAGGAGATTCAACAGAGGAAAGCAGCTTTGATTGAGGAACAACGACAGATTGAGGAGAAGATACTTGCCAATACTGAGGCAGACAATAAAAGAAAACCAAGAGAAGGAGATAAAGTTTTGCATATTTCAGAAGAGGAAAGGATTGAACAGATACAAATGGAAGAGCAAAAAAGACAAAGGCAGAAAAAGGAAGAATGGATGAGAACTCAAACAGGGGAGGCAGAAATGAGAGCTGTAGAAAGAGTAAACATCATAAAGGAAGAAAAGCAAGCCAATGAGAGACCTAAACTTCATGAAAACAGCCAAGAAGCACTGAAAAATGAGATGAGAGTGGAAAAAGAAGGCATGCTAGCTCAAAGAGAGAATAACATCAAGGCTAACAAGAGGGAAGAAGAAAAGGTAACAGCTGACAGTGAGAAGGTGAGAGATAATTGGAGAGAGGAAAAAAGAGTAGCACAGGTGGATGCTCTCCAGTACTATGCCATTACTTCAACAGAATCAGAGACAAAACAAAGAGAAAGGCAACTATGCTCCCCTTCACCCTCCCAACAAAGAAACAATCTATCAGAAAATGAGTCAACTGAGTCCCACGGGTCCCACACGAGATCTTATAGACCCCATGCCCCTGCATCTCCAGCTCCATCTCTGCCCCGATCCAACACTTCCTCACCTGCTCTAGGAGTCAAGCCCTTAATGTTCAGAGTAAAGGACAACACCTTCAGAGGTTCCACTTCCACCAAATCGGTTAAGCCACGATTCTATAAGAGCTTTGGAGACGATGTCCGGGTGGGTTCACCCAGTGACAGGGGATTAGAGAAAAGAGAGGAAGGACAGGAGAAAATAAGACACAGTGCTGGAACTCCTGTCCAGCATCACACAGGTTTAAATAGACTCACTGCTGTCAGTGAATCTTCAACTTTCCAGTCAGCATCTTCACCACAGGATCACTCAGCCCCTATCCCTCATTATAGGCCCTATTCCAGGAGAAGCATTGCTATGGAGGAAGATGACTCACGCTCTCTTATCAGCAATATGTCTGAAGATGTGGAAAGTTTTGCCACCAGTGCAGCAGACCTTGCAGACATACGAGGTCTTTATGACTACGAGAGACCAGAATCAGCATGTAGCTTCAGCAGTGATGTGTCCCGTTCTTTGGGCAAGCCTCCAGCTGTTCCCCCAAAGAGCGAGAAAGCCCTACGGAGGGCTCAAAGGCTAACTACCCGGAGAATGAAGAAAGAGTTGTCCAAAGTTGGCGCAGACAGCCTTTCTGGAGTTGAGAAAGATGTCTCCACTATTCGTTCCTCTTCATCCACTGAGGTACGATCCTCTAATCGCCATGCTATGGCTTCCCCTCATTTTTCCTCACCTGTCTCCCTTGCTAATGCTCCTGTGTCAGGGTCCAGCTTGCCTTCCACCCATACAGAACACCACTCTTTCCACGCTTCCCCTCATGCCACTGGTCCTATTTCTATCCCTCATACTGCCGCCGTTTCCCTCCCTGGTGTGTCTCATTATGCTACTGGCCCTGCTTCCCATACTGCTGCTCCTAAGACTGTTGCTCATGTTCCCTCTTCTCCCACTTTCCACCAAGCCCACCACCCAGCTCCAGTGACACAGTATCATGTAGAGTCAAGCTATCCCCAGGCCTACCCTCTGACCCAGCGCAAGGTGCTGCAAGACCCCGGTTCTGGTCAGTATTTTGTAGTGGACCTGCCTGTTCAAGTGAAAAAGAAGACTTTCTTTGACCCACAGACAGGAAAGTATATCCAACTGAATGTGCGCGAGTCTGGCAAGAGCATCTCACAACCTCAACCCCAGCAAACATGCCCACAGCCTGAGATGCAGATCAAGTCCCAGCAACAGCCCTTCTCCCAGACTTTTCCTGCTGGCAAACCCTTTGTGCTTTATCAAGGGTCCCACGGTTATCTCCAACACTACCAGCCTGCAAGTATCAATTCCCTGCATCCCAACAAGTCGCAGGTTCCTTCAACTCTCCACCAGAACCAGCAGCCTGGACATCAGGCTTTTGAACTGGGACAAAACTCTGAAGGGCATCGCTACAGTCCAGAGAAGACCCCGTACATGGACACGGTTAATGACAAAGACAAAACATATAACACAATTTACAGCACACATGGCTCATATGAGTCGCTCCCAGAGTGTGACACAAACAGCCAGCTTGCAGGAAACTCAGTTTGTGAAAATGATAACTCAGCCCACTCGCAATATAATCCTCGTGATATAATAGCTATGAGTGAACTGGAGGACTTTATGGAGGTGTCTGATTGGTGAGAGTAAAAACTGATATTAAATATTTAATAAAGTAAAGAGTGAATGGATCATAATATACATGATTTTAAGTGGTTGCAAATGACTTTTTCAAGTGAAAATAGTCTCAGAATGTTTTTGGTTTATAGTTTTAATAAGTCTCTATAGCAAACTGTTATATTGTTTCTGCTTTTGGAGATTCGCTGTTGATTTACTTGTTTTACAGAGTTCACCATTCCATTTGACTTTGAATGTGAGAAGCTAAGCTATGCTTCTTGTGTAAACAGTGTCATTAGCACTGCCTGTTCAACCTAACTGCATTTTATTATATATCATACGGTATATCAAAAGTTGTTTGGAAAAACTTTTGCTACTGACAAGCCTGCTTTACCTTTAAGCACAAATTGGAGATTTTGAGATTCAGAAGCATAGTTTTTTAATTCAGCCATGTATGAAGTGAAAAAATGGTGATGTGGCTGTTGCTGTTTTTAAGAATTAATATCATACAGTAGTCTATTTTTATAGCTGAATGTTTGTAAAAATTGTTTGGTTGCTGTGAAACAGTAGCGTGACATGGGCTGAATCAGATAATAATCGATTAATAATTTCTCATCACGGTGTATTTTAAACCTCTTTGTAAAAGTTAGAAATAAACCAAAAGGAAAAGATAAAAAGGTTCATGCAAGAGGCTGATTTTATTTTACAACCATAATATAATGTAATATAATGACATCTTGTTCTGACTTCTGAAATGTACCCTGGGCCTGAGTGATTCAAAATGAAGAGTCTTTTTATGATTGCATAAGACAATTACAATGTGCTATTGTAATGTGCAGTAATATGTCCTGAGAGATAAAGGAAAATAACACTTTGTTGATGGCATTTATTTTGTGTCCTTTTTACTGTATGAAGCAATCCAAATGTTTAAATCTTTTAATATTATACCCACGAGAGTGTGAAAATGTGCCTTCTTTTATTTCCCTTGATCCACACACTCCAATTAAATGTACGGTGCTGTGGTGAGAATGCATGCCTATACTCTCCAGTTTAACATAACCATACAGCTGATCCCCTGAGAAGCAGTAACCTGCTTTGACCACTGTGGGGCAGAGCAGAGTGCTTCATCTGCTGGAGCAAAGACCTGAACTTAAGACCTGGGAAGAGAAAAACCTGAAGGAAACCCTGAACACAAGATTTTGTTAAGAAGTCAAAATCAGAAGTATCATTTTAACACATGATCCTCAATTTATAAAACTTGTACTGTGGCTTAACCTTATATTACAGCTGTCTCTTTTAAAAAAAACAAACAAACAAACAAACAAACAAACCAGTAGATTCCCACAGACTCAGTTCCTCTTAAGAGAACACTACATACGACTAAGGGTTAAATCTGTTGTGTAATTCCATTTGGCTTTGGCAGAGCTCAAAGCGCCAGCAGAAGCCCTGCCTCAGCAGTTTAGCCTGCCCAATAAAGCAGCAGGCTTCATACCACTGGGACAGTCTGACAACCACAGCCAGAGACAAACCCATGCCACTCTGTCCAGCAGCTGGGAGAGGTCCCAGCACAGACACACACACACACACACACACGGGGACAAATGTGCCTCAACATAAATGCATAAACACATGCATACATACACAAAAATATGAACCTCACACAAATAAACATCAGCATTTGGCCTTTACTCCGAGATGCAAGATGAGCATTATTCCTGGTGACTGAGGTGATGGAAATGCATTTTCAGCAGTTTACTGTGTATGCTTCTTAGAACTGCACACAATGTCACACACACGCGTGCACACAAACCACGAGACTTGACCATCACTTTGGAGTTCTGGGGGTTTTGGGCCACGGTCCAGGACACACTCAGAACACAGGAAATGACATTTCCTACGTTTTGCAGGACACACAAGAGAAAGAGAGTGAGAGAGACAGCCACAGGGAGAGGGAGGCAGAGAGTACTGGGAGAGAGTGGGAGTTTCTAAGTGGGAACAGAGCCTTTACTGTTTCATATTACACAGAAAAGAGGAGAAAGAGGAGAAGAGTTAATGGTGGGTAAGGGTTCTGGTGGGTTGTGCAGTCAGGCTCTGTTTTGAATGTAGCTGCTTGTGTAAGTTGCTGTGCAGTTGTCTGGGTTTATGGATTCACTGACTGTGGAAAATGTACTTCTCTGTAGTGATCCTTGTCCTGACTAAGGCTCTGGTCACAGGTAAGTGTGCCTTCTTTACCGCAGCATACAGCAATGAGAAAGTGAGCAAGCAGGCGTAAAAGAGGCAATATGTGTTTGAGTTGTAACTTGAGCTGTCATCACACACCATCGTCAAAGTTTCAGTGCATTATGGACCTTTGGTAAGGAAATAATAGAAAGCATACAACTACAGTTAGCATCTAGAGGTCATCATATCTAAAATAATCACAATTTGCAAGTGCATTTGTTATTGTGTTAATAGTGTGGTGCAGAAAAGTTGTTTAAAAAAAAATGAGAAAAAAAAAACCAACCAGTTGTGGCGTTAGGGTGGTTTGTTGTCTGTGATCAGAGAAAACCTCAGTATAGTTTTTACATATAATTTGTGTCCTAAAAACTGCTGTGAAGCAGACTTACAACTCGTGTTTTATGTCCTATATTTTTTTTTCAGCTGTGCATAATGTTGTTTGAAGTACTTCAGCTGCTTTTGTTGCCACATTAAATAGTGTTAGACAAGCCCCAGAGAGCCTAAGGGAGATTCCCCAACAAACAAGACCAAAAAAAAAAAAAGAAAGAAAAGAAAAGAAAAAATTAAGCAAAAGCAGCATGGAAGACCAGATGGTCCCTGTTATCCTTCCATGTTTCTCCTTGCCTGTTCTGGGTTGTTCCATACCGAGGATGAATGTTTCCCACCTGTAGCTACTCTTTGCCTGTCTGGTCACACATATTGTGTCCAGACCCCTTTGTCTCTGCCCTGGCTCACAGCAGACTAAACCAAGAGCACATCCAAGAAAGTAAAGTCATACTTTAGCTGTTTCTTTCTCAGTGCTTTTACGCTTCCTTGCTAAAAGAGAGTGAATACACACACAATCATGGGAAGATGCACAAATAGAACCAGTGATTGTTTGAAGCTGTGACAGCAGACAAACAAACTTTTAACTCGTTTATTACTAATTTCGAAAGAAGGATTGAGTCATATAAGCGTTCTGTGAGGCTTATGGTTTGATTTAATTTTATTCTGAGACACATTTACCTAGATATCTTACTCGGAAAGTATTACACAGTAACAGAAGCAGACATTTTGGAAAAGGAACATACTGAGTAGATTGAAACTAAATGATATATTTACAAAATCGAATTAAAATGAAAGCTGTATACATTTGTGCATATATAACCTAAAGCGTTTGTGGGTTTTTTTGTCAACAGAGGTATGCCATGCTCTTAATGTGACAGTGACCCCTGGGCCTGTCGTCTTGGCAACAGAGAACGACAACCTGACACTGTCCTGTCTGGTATCTCAAAGGAAGAGGACCACGAATGTCCTGATTCTTCACTGGTTCTTCTCTCCTCTAACCGCTCCTACTCCTGTGCCTCCTGCTTCCCTTCCACCCAACTCTCCTCCCGTACTCGACCACCCGCAGTTTCTGATTGTAAAGATGGGCTTAAGGAGAAGGAAGCTGTATGGGAACTACACCTACCGTTTCCCACAACCAAAGTTTCATCTGCACGAGAAAACGGAGGGAGAGGTGTACCAGTTGCGGATTCTCAGCGTGACTGGGTCGGACCAGGGTTTTTACAGCTGTAAAGTTCAGGAGATCCGCAAACACAGAGACATATGGAGAATCACTTCCAATGGTACCAGCACCATACAGATGACAGGTAAAAAGATGTATTCCCTCACATCTCTGTGCCATATTTCTTAAAATACAGACCCATGGACTTATGAGTTGGATGCTGAGAATTGAGGACTTGAGACTTGTCAATGTTCCTAGTTATTGTTCTGTATTCATATACACATGTAATCATATGTATATGAATACCTTTATTTAAGCTGATGATCCGTTTGTTTATTTGCATATTAAAACTATAAAACTGTTTCAGGAGATAATTAAAAAGAATATTTTCAGACTGCTATTTTTCAAAGAATTCCCTTAGCCCACATTCGTTTTAGTAAAAATGTCGACCAAGTTATCTGGAAATAAAAACAACTAAATTAAGGAAGGGCCACGATTTTTTCCTACTAAGAAACAAAGATTGTGTAGAAATGTGTCCTCTAACTTAAACTTGCAATATTTGCAGACAGTCATGCCTATATGTTTGAGTGCGACCCCAGTCCTCTGGCATTTCCATCTCAAAACAATGAGCTCACACAGCCAAACCACACTTAACAAAATCCCTGCCTGTGTGCGTGTAAGGAGTAAAAGGTAGGGTGTTGTTGAGCTGGCAGGGTTCAAAAACTCTGATGTCAGCATTTTGGGTTTACTTTTATGCAAGCCTCAGGAAAAAAAAAAATACTGGAGAGTTTAGTTGCAGCTTATTCAGTGTGTGCCAATGGTCTTGCAGAAATCAACAAACAAAACAAAGAGAAACCTGTTAAGAAATCATTTAAATCACATGAAGTATTAAATATTTCTTCAATATTTATTTTTATCTGTGCAACACACTGGACCGATCATCGGTGAGATGCACTGGGTGAAGGGGTTTACTAGAGATTTATGAGGCTTTGCCACACTTTGAGGAGGCCGTGTGTGACTCAGTTTACCTTTCAATAGTTTTACGCAAGAAAAGCGCAGAGGTTCGAGTCAGACAGAGCCTGACAACGCCCTGCCCTATATTCAGGGCAATGTCCCACTAAGGAAGCCACACAACCTCAGGCATCTCCGCCATGCATTGACCACAGAACCAGAAACAGAAGACCTGACATTATGAGGGTAAACAAAGAGGGAAAAAAATTATATTGAGGGAACCCCTTAGTCTGCAGATCTCAGTCTGCAGGGCATAGAGCAAAGACTACACCCTAAAGAGGTCAATGGACCACTTTCATTCACAAAACTCCAATCTCTTCTTTATATCTAGTTCCCAGCTTCAGACCTTTAATAAGAAAGTTTGATTGCTTTGTGCTGATTTTCTAAACTGGTAAACTTTCTAGACACTGTGTTCAAGTTCACTGAGCTGCCAGTTTCAGTGGTTGGTAATTTGTTTTCCACATTTACCTTCACAGCTGAAAGACCTCAGATAAGCCTAAATCTGGACCTGATGGTGTAACAGGGGTATAGGGTATTTACATTTCACATAAACGTATCACTATTGGTATGATGTAGAAACATTTTTAGTGAGCGTTTACATTTAATAGCTCCCTTACAGAGAAGCTGGTGACCTCAGTGTGTTTGCTCTCATCAGATGTGTGGTTTAACTGGTGGTTAACCTCAGCCCAGATTCCAGCCAATTGTAACTGTCGCCTTGTCTGGTGAACAAGACTGGTAAAGTTTGCCTGCTTCACAAGTCTTTATCTTAGCTTAACAGTGCAAAGACATGATAGCCTGGCCCATCACACCTTTATTAGTCTTAAAAGAAAGTTATATTCATGGCAAAGATAGCATGTGGTAAGAGCATTTTTAAAAACAAGCTGTTATATTTGATGAAATGGAAAAATATTTGTGAAAAAAAAATCTTCCATTTCAAGAAGAACAAAACCATGATTATTTACTTTTTATACCTTTTTTCCATCCTAGAAAGATCCCCTAACCCACAGTGTTGCACATTAATTATGTGTTACTGAAACAGAACAGTGAAGACACATTGACAATTTTGCATGTAGTTCAGTGGTCTGGAAACAGACTAAAAGTCAATTAGAGTTAATATCTTACAATATGCATCAACCTGTGTGGAAAAGTCATATTAAAATCTCATTATGGAGAGCAGAGACAGTCTTCACTCTCCTCAACCTCTCCCTAAATACCCCTGACCTGTACAAAATCAGTGACAGCTCCCTTGTTGTTTTTTTCCTTAGTTAATAAGGACAAAGAGAACACTGTTGATAGCTGATATGTGGAACAATGGGGAACCCCCAAACATGGTCCAAGAACAGCAACACAGCTGATATATGTGTGTGTGTGTGTGTTAATGTGTTTGGCTGATGGTGAAGCAGACTCTCCCTTTATGACAGTGGTTTGGATATTTCCAAGAACCACTGGGGTTTGTTGTACAGGGCCACAGCCCTCAGACATCAACAAATATAAAGATACTCAGTCTGGGCACAGTTTCCATCTTTTATGTACAGTTTCTGATGACATTTTAAACTGTCTGTTTCTACAGTGCACTTTACACCCGAGGATGGTAGAAGTGAAGGATTGTGGCTTTTGTTTGCAGGTACTGTTCTCAGCTCTATTCCTAATTCTGTCTCATTTACACATCTTGCTTAAATAAAGCTTATTCTATTCTGATGTCTCTGTTTTTAGATGTGTATCTGTGTGCTGTGCTGATCTGCTCACTGGGCCTGCTGTCCATCTTCCTATTCACTTTCGTCCTAATCTGCCAGTACTTCTACAGAAGACACAGGCTCAAATGTAAAACCACTTGTTTTCCCAAAGCAACCGTAGATTTATAGCTTTATGTTTCCCACTTTTGTATCTAAAACAAACCGTCACATCAAATGTTTGTCTTTATTGCTTCTTTCTCTACAGCCAGTTACCCTCTGGTCAAATGTCCAGAAAGCAGGTACTAGTATGTTCTTTATTTAGAAATCGGGGGGGG
>NW_005187537.1:1555922-1587889 GCF_000239375.1 Pundamilia nyererei | reverse complement strand
AGACAAACACAGTATTTGCCAATTATATATATGCAAAACAAACAAACATTGTGTTGAGCTTCAGAAGTATTTTTAAACGTCTATTTATTTACACATTTTTAAAAGAGCATTTTTAGCTTTAATATAAATTAAGATCAACTTTATCTACTTCTTACAGCTCAGGAGAGACTGTAACAAGCTCTAGTAGTTGCTCCAGTTCCTCCCCAAGCGCACAAAGGAGAGACATGAGACAGAAAACCAACCGAACACAAGCAGTAGCGCCACCTAAGCTACCTGAAGAGCCTCCACTGCACATACCAGCCAAAGGTAAAATGTCCTGCAGAGTCCTTCACAAAGTAAAATATAAAGGTTTCAGCTTTTAAACCTAAGATGAAACATACTAGAGGTACCAGAGTCACAGAGTGGCGTGAGAGGCCCTAGCCCCAAGAGCAGGAATTTGGCAAAGAACAATAAATTACAGTAAATTGTCAGCAAGCAGAAAAGCAGGAATTAAACTTGCACAAAAACAGTCAGAGAATGTGAAATTCCTGCCTAGTGTGTTACGAATTAAATGAACACTGTCACTAAAAACAGCAGAAGAAAGCATTTACATCCGTTTTTAAACAACACTGTGATTAGGTTTAACACAAAGTGCTTGTGAAGGACAATTTTGACTTCAACCACAATTTAATATTTGCCAGTTCATTCCTCCTGGCTGCTATTTTGAGTCAATTAAGGTTGTCTCCGTTTTCAGTGCCCGTTGCTGCAAAGAGACCTCGAAAGCCCAGAAGGTTGAAGACTCAGCCAAGGAGATCTGCCACTGTAAGTCTCTTCCTTCAAGCACAAGACCTATGTGAACTAAAACTATGAAGATCAGTTATGAAACATAGGTACTTAATACCTTTAGAATGTATTTATTAATGTTTCGAAAAGATTTTTTTTCCGTGAGCACAGTTGTTATTGAGATGCATGCAAGAGGGAATTTGTCTCACGACTGCATGATTGTCTACAGCAGTTTATTGCCATGTCTTCATTCAGTTATGAGCTTGATAATTCTATTTAGCTTTATTGCTTCTGAAACACAATTATTTATTTATAGTGCTTCATTGGTTTTATATCTTCAATAAAAGTGTCAAACAAGTGTGTACAGAAGAAAACTACTCAAACTAAGCATCATCAGTATTTCGTCTAATGGCGTTCTTGTAATTTTGAAACGAAGCACTGGAGATGTGAGCTTTTCTTTAGCTCGAACATGCTGATTAGATTAGTGCAACCAGGAGGATCTGAGGATTTTGGATAGGGCTCCTGTTGTACCAAATGTTTTCCGGGTAAACTAAATGTTCCAAGAGGTCCTGAAAACAACGTAAACAGATTCTGCTGCTGGGAAACAGAAAAGATGTTTACCATGGAAGTTGACAAAAACTACAATTTGCTGACAAGATGAAATGCTGACAGTTACAGTTGTCTGTGACCGTTTTTCCAGTTGCAAATTCTGAAATTGTTGCACATATATACTGCAACAATTCTTTTTTTGTAGCTGAACTTACTTTTACCCAATTCCTCTCTCCTCCAGCCTCGAATATCACAGGAAGAAAGCCTGACATATGCAGAGCTGGAGCTTGTCCGACCAAGACAGGAGCCCCCGGTTCCTTCCACCCCCGACCCCACACCCTCCAGCCCCGACACAGTCTATGCTCAGATCCTCTTCCAGGAGAAATACCTGTAAACATGTAAGCTTGGTACCTCCTGCAGAGATCCAGCTCTCCGATCGGAACCGTGCAGCAGCCGAAGGACTATATTTATGAACTGTTAGTATGACATTGGTTTTCTTTTTTGGATGCAAGAATGTCATGTGTGGGTAAATGGGAGGCTTGTGCTTGCTGTGTTCAGTTCCAGCACAGCAGCTTCGGGTCTCATAACTTTGTTTCTTTGTTTGTTGGCATCACTGGCCTGTGAGCCAGATGTTTATAGAATGCTCTTACCGTTAACTATTCTTTATAAACTCAGGAGACTGTGTGGGAAGAAACTGTTGTCCAGGCTCTCTTACCGCAGTGTAATAAGGCACTGTAAAAGTCAGTTTTGAAATGCATTTATGATTACAGTACTAATACATCATATTAAGAGATGCTAAAGAGTACAGTGTTTGATTTCTGTAAATAGTTTTTAAGTGCATCTTTTCTCTAAAGAAGGGTGGATTCCAGTTTGCTTACGAATCTGGAAATTTTAGACACATATAAAAACATAACAGGAATGTTTGATAATCTTTCAAAGTTGGGAAATGTCCTTTCTGCGTCTAATGATGAAAGTTACACAAGATTGAAACCATTCAACTGTCTCTAGGGTTTACAGAGAACGGCTAAGAGAGGGGGGAAAAAAAAGGTGAACAGCACTTCTTGTGGTCAAAGTGCCTTGTTGAGTTTGGAGAACAGACAGACTGCTTCACACTAAGGTGCACAGAAAAGCGTTTCTGAATGATGAAGCAGCCACTCCTGTTGGCTATGAACAGGAAACTGAGGCTGCAATTCATAGGGGCTAACCAAAATTGCACAACAGAAGATTTGAAGAAAGTTGCCTGGTCTCATGAGTCTCAATTTGTCCTGCAACATTTGGATAGAAGACTCAGAATTTGGTGCAAAAAAGATGAAAGCATGTCTTCATCCCGTCTTGGATCAATGATTCGAGTTTGCTGTTGCTGGTCTAACGGCATGGAAGATATTTTCTTGTGTTGTTGCTCAGCATGCCAATGCCTTTATGATCACAGTGTACCCATCTTCTGATAGCTGCTTCCAACATGGTACAAAGATCAAATCATCAAATCAAGTTCAACCCAACGGTGCACTTTGGGCATGTGGTGAAACCGGAGATTCTGATCGTGGATGTGCAGCTGACTGCGTGACTCTATCATGTCTCTGGTCTATATTAACACAATAGCATGGATAAGATGAAACATTTAATAAACTGGTGTAATGGATCCAATACTTTGCCACCTTCAAACAAAAGGCAGGCCAACAGTTTCCAGTATTTATGCTAAGCTAACAATCTAATATACGTATCAATCTTCTCATCCATCAACAATAAACATGCATGATTCCTAATAAAATAGTAGAAAGAATAGAAACAGCACAAAGTGCCTCTAATTTCAAAGTGTACTCACTGTGGCACAAGCATAAATAGCAAATATAAATCTTAGAAGCAGCAGACATAAAGCTCAGGAAAGGTGAAGGGTGCAGGCCATTTTGTGAAGGTCACTGTGTGAAAAATGGGATGAAGGTGGAGGAAGAGAATGATGCAAATCCACACCTTTCCCTTGGTGAGTGGGAGAGATTGAGAGAGACCATCATCCCCCACAGTTCATACTCACTGACTACAATGAACCCACTAATGACTACATTTATTCAAATTAGACTAATTGTAATCATGGTTAATAATTAGCTTTACAGTGCATTATAATTGGGTTAGGCTACAAGATGGTTCTGCCTAGGTGCAATAATTTATTTGATTTAATTATTCTGAGGAACCCAATGGTTTGACATTTCATATCATAAAACCAGCGATGTAGAGAGAATGGAGATAGCCGTTGTCTTTAGAGAAGGTCACTGCTAGCTCTCTGGGAAAATTATGAGGACTATTTTCCACTCTATTAAGCTACTCCACTTAGCACAATTAGCCACACACACAAAGGTTAAAGAGAGAGACCTCTTCCTTTATGATAGAGAGGAGTGGCGCATGTGCATGAGAGAGCAAGTAGGAGACAGAAAGCAAACAAACCTCCACAATCAACAGCCTAACATGCCCACTTATTCACTGGAGTGCAAGTGTGATAATGTTGCTATTACACTTTTCATCTGCAAGTTGGGACGAGTTTCATACCACATCGTGTGAAATTTGTCAGATACTCTGTTTATTTGGTCTCTAATATCTTTGGGCGCACACACACACACACACACACACACACACACACACACACACACACACACACACACACACACACACACACTAGACACAGTATGATCACAGAAAATTTAAGGCGGTGCAAAATTTAAGTGGTACAAAATGGGCTGTCCCAAAAAACCCTCATAAATACCGTATTACAAAGCAAAATGAAAGCACATTGTGAAACTCAAAAAATAGTAAAGCCAGCAAACTATTCACATCAAACTAAACAGCCTGAATTTTTCTTGCCACAAACATTTACCAGACCAAAACATTACAACGCTTACATGATTAAACGCTGACTTATTTGTCTCTTCACAACAGTGTTTGCTTGACTTCCAGTTTTTCTCAGAGATGTTTAAGTGAAAAAGCTGCATTTCTCAGGAACAGTTTATGAAGCGCACATGCCCCTGGTCATCATTCATACACTCCTTCTCATGTTCAGTTTAGCAGTGCCCATTTCAACCACAGGCTTCTGCTGTGGGCCCTAGAAAGCTCTGCTAAAGCAGTAAGGGTCCATTTAAATGACTGTACGAGTGTTTCTCTCATCCGTATCCTTCCACCAACTCTGGAAAAATTTAGCCAGTGTCCTTCTGGTTTAACTCGAATTAAGTTAAATTAAATCCAACACAGAATTCAGTCAAAAATCAAGGAGACCAGCAGAAGAAGGTTTTGGCAAGTGTCTATCAATAATTTTATTCAAATATACTGAAATTCTGTATTTACACACAGAAAAATACAAAATTAAATATTTGTGTAGAAGGTAAAAGTCATGTTTCGTCTAAATGCATCAAATGTTGCAACACTGTTTTCTGAGATAAAAGTCATGTTTCGTCTAAATGCATCAAATGTTGCAACACTGTTTTCTGAGAAAATACACACACACACACACACACACACACACACACACACACACACACACACCTTCTGCTGCTCAGCTGCAGTCAGACCTGAGATACTAATGAATTTCCCATCAGAGTCTCTCTGGGAGGATAAAGGGCGTGCAGAAATTGTGTTTTCACTCACACGTCCAGGTGAAAACTTGGCCCCAGGCATCGCCTGCCAACAGAGTAGCATGAGTCCTGCAAAGAATACAGCAAGGGAAATGCGGTGTTGTGCTGTAAAGCATGCAGTGATATACATACAAAGAGAATTAGAAGCTTTCAAATACTGCATATAATTAAATGTAAACTCATACTATTTTTCTTCGAACACAGAGATGAATAAAGTTTAAAGTACAGTAATAAACAGAAACTAAACCCCAGCTGGCATTCCTATGAGTGGGTGCTTTTTATTTACTGTACCTGGACATAGCCAGCGCTGTGATGGCTGGATTATTTTTGTAGCGCCGCTGTGACACAGCTTGACTTCTGTTCAGCTCTTGATGTAACACCAGATGTCTCTCCCAGCCTTTAGCCTGGCTGGAGTTGCTCACTGTGGATTCGTGAGAATACATTAGCATCTACTTAATAGTGAATTACAGGGCAGTTGTCCACCCCGCCTGAAATCAGAACCTCAGTGGTCCTCCCCACCCCAAAAACCCAAAAAAAAAAAAAAATTCAGAGTGTATTAAGCGTGTGTCCATCTGCAGTCAGCAGGCTGCAAAAGGGAGAAAAAGCCCTCAAATATAAATGCTTCAGTGTTACGTAAAAACTTGTCTCAATGTAATTGGAAAGCATAATACTCCTATGAGGTGACGCGAGGCTGTAACCAACATATGCCAAATTGGATCTGGGTATTATTGCTTTCTAAATTATACACGCTCACACACGTCAGCAAAATTACTCATCAGTGTTTACTGCCTCTATGTTTAATAACTTTATAACAACATAATTCCTGCTAGCCCTAATGCTAGTGAGGGATAGGATGAACATTACAAGCTCTCATCTGGAAACCACACTGTCTAGCTCTGAGATGAGCGGTTAAAAATAATCATCTCACTTAAGAATTTATCTAATTAGATAGCAATGGTTCTTTCTTCGTCTTCTTTTTTTTTTTTTTTTTTTTAAACACTATAAATAATGATGGTCTTTGTGTGCAGTTGCTTTTCAATTGGTTTCACAGTTTTGTTATTGTCGACCACTCTTATTCATTTTATTATGAACACAACACCTGCATGTATATCCCATCGTTCTGCCATTACCGTCTCTCTCTGTTTGGTCTTGCCCTGGGGACACAGGCTCTTCTGGAGGGGCAGGTAATTGTGTTCTGGTGTACTCTGCCCGCCATATCTGTATGAGAGACACATAACGAGTAACAAAATCATAAATATAATTCAAGATAATAACAAATACACTCATATATGCACCAACATGCATGCACATATGCACACACACACACACACACACACACACACCGTAATAATACTGTTTATGTGTGCGTGCTGTCCACGTGGCATGGGCACCCACTCCAAAGTGAAGCACAATTTACTGTTTGCAGCTTTGATTGCAGAAAGGCAACACATGCTTATATTAATCTTAAGCAAAAAACAGTCACACACTGCACACAACTCATATACTGTTATTAATACTTTGATGGACACCCAAGCTGGTACCAGCAAGGCTAAAACCAAAGTAATGACTGCCACAGTTGAATACTGTACAGAAACACTCCCACTGATCTATTAGGAGCTATAGAGAATTGTGATAGCATTAACAACAACAAAAAACATTCTACATCATACACACAACCATTATGTTATTTACCTGCATGAAAAAACTAAAACAAAACTCACCCGTATAATGCCATCCTCACAGCCTGTGATGATGACATTCCTGGAATCCCACTCGTGTCTCTGTGTAAAGCTGATGCACAGGATGTTTGACTGAGGCCCACAGGAAGTGTCAGTGCAGGTCAACAGCTGGCCCTTCATGGTCCACAGGTAGAGTTGCGGTCCAGCACATGACACAATCTCTCCCTTGGACATATTAACATAGTGTTGATGTTCAGGTGTGCAGACATACAGACAGAAAGAGGGAACAAAAAGGAGAAGAACACACACAAACAGGATATTCATGCTGTTAACAGTGAGAACCCTCCCTTCCTCATGCTGCGAGATGAGTGAAGAGGAACAACGTGACGACAGTGAGCCAAAAAATTCAAAGGACAGGAGGAAAAGAGCAGGAGAGACAGAGCAGTGGAAAGAAGGGGACCCAGAAGGTGGACTTACAGTTAGATCATTGATAGCCAGTGCAGAGACGATGGTTGTGTGTCCTGCTAACTGAGTGATATAACTTAGCTCTTCCAAGTCCCACAGGATACAGGTGAGGTCATGAGAGCCGCTCACTATTATGCTGTGGACCTCAGACACAGCGAGACACACCACTGCATCCGTATGACCATATAACGGCTGTGAAGGACAGTGGGGTTAGTATTAGTGCGTGTGTGTTGCAAATAAGTTGTCAACAATACTGTTACATTTCAAGAGCATACAAACATTTGGACAGACGAACCTGTCTGAGTTTCATGTGAGTGAGTTTATCCTTAGTGACTGCCACATCCCACACACAAACGACAGTGCTGGTTCCTGCAGTGATGACGGTGGTCACATTGGGACAGGCGGCGCACAATATGTCTCCCCAGTCACATAAACTCTCACACACTGCAAACGTCTACAAGTCGACATACATAAAGTGTTTAGAATTACACCATGTTATGATAAAATCTGAGCTCAAGTTTAATGAGCATCAACTTCAATCAACTAGTTATGGAAATGTGTAAAATGCATTGACATTACATAATACCTTTTCTGTGGCATGGTTTCCAAAGGCACAACTGTTGTCAGGAAATCCCCAGCTGAAGAAGCAGCACAGTAGCGGTGACAGGAGGAGCTGGTTTTTCTCCAGAACCAAGACCTCTTTTTCCAAGCACAGTATCTGACCTACCGGGCCTCTTGACAGCTCTACAGTAATATTTAGAACAGTATATATAACTTGTCAAACCCAACACAAAAATGTTAGTCTTTTAAAAAAAAAAAAAAAAAAAAAAAAAAAAAAAAGTAAAGAAAATGACCTTTTTCTATATTACGTGTACCTGTAATAAAGATAATAGCTCTTCAAAAATATCATATTAAAGAGTTTCGTATCTCAGTAAACTTGTAAAGTGTTTCATTAAAGAGAGAACAGAAAAACTGGGCAATTAAAACAGCCATCCTCATGGTTACGAGCTGAGGCTTGGTCCTAGGGGGCACCTGCATCTGGGAGTAAGGCAGTGATTGTGCTTGTAACTGACCTATTCATGCAGGAAGAGGCAAAATCATTACATCCGATTGCCAGTTCTGCTTCTATAATCCCCAGAAAGAAGCTCTGTCTGCATTCGTTCTTAGTGTTCCTCGTCCTATTCATCTCTATCTGCTTATTGATCAGATCAGACACTCTAAGATTTAATATGAAATGTAATATGCAGGAATCTCTCCCTGAGCATTCGCAGATTCATCTCCTATCCCTCAGTGGGCCTATAGGGATATTCCGATTATTAAGTAGGGCTCAGCAGCAGAGTCATCTCCATATTGTAGCTCTAACAGATAGCTTCTATCTTTCTGTAGTGTAAATTAATCTATGGGCATTCTCACTCCATTTCAACGATTCCCCTAAGATTTGGGCACATCCGGTGTATAATAACCAACATCAAATAGTAGGGAATAAAATAAAGGTGGAACAATGCAAAACAACGAAGATCACTATAATTGATTCAATTTAGTTTACTCAGCATAAAAGTGTTTAATGTGTATCATTCATGAGGCTGTATTAAGATTTGTTTTTATCTTATACCATAGTTTGAAGACTAGAATAGTTTGACAGTTTTGCCGCAATTACACCAAATATGAAACCAAGGCCTGTAGCAACAAAGCAGCTTACAATAAAGATTTTTTATTTTAAGGAAGAAAGAAAAGAAAGGAAAAGCAAAGAAGGGGAAAAAAAAAAGCTTTTGAGGGGCAGGAAGCCAGAAATTCTCTAAGATATGTTTCATATTCTCTGAACATCTTTGTGTTTAGTTATACCTCTGAATGGTTGCGCAGGGGTCTTTAGCTTATCCAGTTTGAAATAAAATGGAGTTGGCTGATGTGTTGATGACCCTTCTTTCTTAGAGCCACTGCGAGGCGGATGGGGCTTGATGAAGAGCTATGGGAAATACATAATACAGTAAATATACTCCAATTACACTAATTCATCGTCACATTATTATTATCATTTTTTTTTAAACCTGTTTGGGAACTTGTCCAAAGTTGCTGACATATCCCAAGATTGTGCTCTTGATGACAGGGTCTTTAGTGTCCTGCCAGCGTTTCTGGGGGTAAAAGTAAGGGTGGAACGTGTTCACACTTTCTAATGCAGCTTGACCTCGTTGCCGATATCCAAAAATCAGATCGATCCACAGGTGTAGGTTGGCGCTCACATAGTCACTTTCCAGTGCCTAAAGCAAACAGAGCAGGAGATTGTTGCACAAACTAAAGCCATCTAGTCACATAATATTATAAAGCTATTAAAACATGCATACAACAGTCTTTTAAAAAAAAAAAAAAAAAACCCCAGCAGTGTTTAGCACTCGTTATTATTGTGGTCCCCAAACCATCAGTCAAACTGCTAATATGACACCAATGCACAAAACTTCTAAGACTGTACAGCCAATCAAATTATTAAGGTACCCTACAATTCCTTCCAAAAGTCAATTTAGAAGTCCAGGACAGCAAGAGACCGAACAGCTGTGTTATGAGCATATCTTCATGTTACAATTAAAGAATGATTTGGGTTGAATTAGCCAGAGATTGGTTTTGAAGAGTTAATGAGGAAAAGTGGGCATTATGACCAGCTATATCCTAGCGCCACATTTTAATAAACACGTCCTGGATGAACAGAAAGGTGGAAAAAAAGAAAAAAAGTATCATAACAAGGATATATTGTCCTGAGTTAATTTGTCTGTGGAAGAAAAAAAAAATCTTCTAAAGTCACTAATTTTATGAGAATGGTAGGCAATAAGAGTAGTTCAGTAGATTACAGAGTGATAACCATCACATATGCCCCAGGAATGGAAAAAGGGAGGGTCATCATGTAGAAACAGAAAGAAAATGAACAGACGGGTACAATAACCCCACAGAGGGATAGATGAGGGTAAGCTGGGAAAAAAAAAAAGAAGAAGAAGAAGAAAGATAGTGAGAATATTCAACCAATCAACAACTGGCAGAAATAATGACATTATGAAAAAGAGAGAGTCGTATGTGTTCCCCGAATCCTGTTAAATAGGCTTGTTGTCCTGTATTGTCTGTCATCTAAGCTTCAGATAAATGCCTTTTTATGCATCTTCTGTATAGGAAAACAACTGGTCATTATACTTGACTAACAGTTAGTACCACAAGAACATAACTGAACCAAACTCAGCGAGACAAAACTGCCTTCTGAGAATTTACTGAACTGACCAACATCTGTGATATGAACAACAAACTGCAACCTACACTATTACAGTGCCACACATGTAGTGAATGTAAGTGCGGAGATACTTAATACAGTGAATCTTCTGTATACATCAGCTGGTAAGGACTATCATTATTAGGTGTTGTGGGTAAATAAGTAAGAGTACACAACAGGCCAGGCTAGCGGTTTGGAGGGGAAAGTCTAGGTGTCACTGACCTCTCGATGGATTCTAATGAACTCCTGGGGGTCACCTTTTGCCCATGGAGGTAGCTCGACATCTCCCAGAGCTGTGCCATCTTCCATACAGCCTAAAAAGACACACATATGCATTATTGACTACGTGAACTGTGTAGGAAAAAGAAATCAAGAGGAGCCACTGGTGACATGGGTGAAGCAGTGTTTTAATTAGTAAATACCGTTTTTGTTTGCGTGTCATTTGTGTGCAGAGACACACATATACATGCATTAACACTTGAATAATGCCATTCACAATATTGCCAACGGCTTCATGCAATTACACTGACTGACACCAACTGGCGAAAATGTGCCAAGAAACAATATACAATCAAATTGGCTTTGCAAATGTTTAAGGCCTTTCTGATTAAAAAAAATAAAGGGAAAAAAGTGGTATCCTCATGTGGCATACTATATATTTTTATTGCCAAATAAAGAAAGACCAACGACATGACTGTAATAGGAACAGGCCAGAGATTAATATAGCTTATTATTCTGTGCCACACCTTCATTGATGGCCAACGAACACTCCAGCAAACCACTGTGGTGTGATCTGTTATATGCTCCCTCATTACCATGAACAAATGTATGCAAAACCTAATCAGTCAATCTGTGGGATACATGTGCAGTTTCTACTGTATCGTCTTTCATTCAAATTAAGCTAATTAGTTCATCAGTTAAGCAACAAAAGAATTATAAAGAAATGATTTGATTAAATTTCACACCATTTCTTTGGATGCTTCATATCTGTTATCACTTATGCAGCTTATTATCCAGAAGCTTAGAAGAATAGTTATAGCAAATTCTGCAATATCGTTGATCACTCATATGCAAATTAACATAGAGTGCTTCAGAATCCAATCAGGACATAACTCCACATGGAGTTCCTCTCATTTGAATCATTGCTTAATCACCAACATGATGAAAATACACTGGCCATTTCATTAGATATACCTGTTCAACTGCTTATTAATGCAAATATGCAAAAAGCCAATGACATGATAGCAATTGGGTGTATGTGGGCACACAGACTGTAGTCAAAAGTCACCAGAACAGGATGGGCAGCAAACAATTGTGCAGCAACTTCATGTCAATATTTGGTGTTTTCAACAAGGTCAGCACCTTGTTGAATGTATGCCATGATGAAGGCAGCACAGAAGGCAAAAGAGGTCCAACCCTTTACTAGCAAGGTACACCTGATAAAGTGACTGCTGATTGTATGTAGCATATATGACTGAGGACATACAGTACACATTCTGACCTCGCAGAAACAAAACAAACAAAACAAAAAAACAAGAGACAGGGTAGGGAAGTCTGAATTAATCACTTTACATTCTTTTGTTTTAATTTACGAACATTAGGTACACAGAGGATTCAAAAAGCTGACCTAGCTGGATTTGGTTGGAGTTGATCAGGAAGTCTGGCAGGTAGAAGAACTCCGGGATCAGCTCTCTGACGTCCCCCATGTTGTCTCTTGAGGCAGACTCCCACTCTTTCTTTATACTGTAAAACATCCGCTCTGGGATATCAAACCCTCCCTGTGAGGAGAGCAGACAAAACCCTGTCAGACCCGCAGAACATCACTGAGATAAACTTTTCTTTGGGCATATTAATAAAGCAGTCTGCCTGATACAGTGCAGAGAATCATATTTTATGTTCTTTATTGTATTATGTAAGCACAGAATATTTGCTACCATTAGAAGAAAGCTTTTCATCTTTCTGTAAAATTCCATCATCTGTGATGCGAATCTCATGAGAGTGAATGTAATTTAGAGTAAAACAATTACCTCAATGAATGAAAATAGCATATATACTGGTAAACTGGGTTAGAGATGTAAATCCAGTTATGGATATTACTACACACCCATTATGTGCTTCAGAAGACAAAAAGGCTTCCTAATTCAACATCTTTATTGTTTTATTCTGACTATCAAATATGCATGCCTTTTCATTATAATCAACTGGATGCTGTGTTGTAAATTGGTAACATCTGTGGCTATTTCCACTGGCTTCTTTTGGACGCTATGTGTAATTATTTGCATACATATTAAAATGTCCTTATAATCTGTTTTTGTACCAAAAACAGCATTAAAATGGGATCTGGACAGCTGAAAATAGCTCACATTAGTTTCATATTAATAGCAAGATTACATTTAAAAAAAAAAAATGACAATGTGATGAATGCCAGTGGGCATCGAAAGCACAGGGTTTGCAGAAAGCCCTGTGGGTTACTAAAACATACTGAACACAACTTTCTCCGTCATTTCATCTGACAAATTAAGACAAAACTTCTTTAATGATCTCATTTATGCTGTAACCTTATCAACCACAACAAATTTTGCATGTTTTCAGTCTTATGAGCCACAGCACTCCACAGCAATGACATGAACCTCTGCAAAATGGTTAATATTTCTTTTTGCTGCTAGAGTTGCTCCAATTGGTCAAATTCTGGACTTTAATAATAATGTGAAGTTATGATGCCTAACTGGCAAAAATGTGACTGCCAAATGAAAAGTCTTGAATTTTATACTGTGTGTGTCATCATCTTTAATCTAAACCACTTTTACAGACATGTCAGTAACAAGGTCTACTTTTTCCTACATGCAAATAGTATTTTGTTAAATTTCTGTTATTGGACTCACCTGTAGCGCCTGGAAGGTGTGGGAAAATGGCTCCATCCTGACAAGGAAGGATGCCACAATAATGGCCGAGGAGTAGTGGGTACAGTAGTGGCATTGTGCTGTCAGGTCTGTTAGAGAAAATCACTTTAAAGATACTAACAGTGACATGAATAAAGCAGTAAAAGTAAATAAAATTGAGCCAAATGGATACCTTCACTCTCTTTGCCTTCAACTTCTTCGTATCTCTGGATAAACATCCGTTTCCTTTTCTCTGTTTGAGCTCCCATCGGCTTGGACAAATCCCGGAACGTTGCAGGATTTGACAAATCAAGAATCTGTGAAGGACACAGATAAATCATACATTTGACACATCTTTGTCCCCACCTCCCTCAAAGGATCCCGTTACATTTATTGGACCAATTTAGCTGGACTTGGTATTACTTGGGCCAACTGAAATTTCCCCAGGCTCACCGGATAGCTTGCTAAGCCAAGCTACAGAGCAGCAGGAAGGATTTGTTTCACCCTGAGAGAAATGAGTGACACCTGATGTGACATGTTGCAGTTACAGCAGGGAAGGATAAAAATGGACACAAAATGCTTTTTTAAAATTAGAATTAACAATCCCCATCTTCATTGATGCACTTTTGATTGATAGAGTAAATTGTTACAATTTAGAGCAAATCTTTTGCAGACCCGTTAGCTTCTGGTTGTGGACTCTTGAAAAACCACAGTTTGAGACAATATTTAAGACAGAGACGTCATGTGTGAGGTTTACCTCTGACTTGTAGTCAGCAATGATCCAGGGGAAAACCGGATACTGCATCAAGTCATTGTATGTCCTCCCAGCGATCGTATTCAAATGCATCAAGTACTCAAAGTTACTTATCTCCCCCTTCTAAAGGACAGACAAGAAAAAAAACACAACTTAGAAACAAGTCAATTCAGAATAAAGTGGACTACATCAATGCCATTTGTTCAACTTTGTTGGCTGCTCCTTCAACATTGGCAATGGATGTCTGCCCAAAACAATCTGTGAGCACAAACAATTTATGGAAAATCATAACATGCATTACCTGCCATTTGACAAGGGCCATCTTTTCAACCACAGGAGTCTTTCTAAAGCACAACAAGAGAAAATACTTTGAATTAGCAACAGAAGCTGATCACTGAGCAGTGCCTATCAACACAAAGTTTTCCTGCTTGCTTTGTTGCCTAGCAACCACAGTTTAAATGTATGCACAGCAGAGTTCAGCAACAGCAGTGTAGCTGAGGTGAGTGAGCGAACTTGGAAAACAGAGTGTGTGTACACAGCTGCAGGAGCAGTTAAGGGGCTGATGTGAGCTACAGTATGTAGCATAAATAGTGAGCAGACATGTGAAGGATATAGCACATGATGAGGAAACGAGGTAATTAAGACTAGGTTCTTTGACTTGGAGCTACTTCAGCAAACTGGAATGTTTGAAAGAAGATTTGATGACTTGAAGGGCATGTTTTGACATGTGGCACCATTTTTCCCTAACGGAAGTTGATGATTACTTGGACAACAGGGGCACCATCATCTTGTGAAATTCCTGTTTCCCAGCAATGAGAAACAACGGTTAATATCTAACTTGGTGTCAGCTGTTTTTACTTTATTTAGGTATTGTATTGTTGTATAGTTATTTTTTATAGCTGACTGGGAAATATCAATGCTGACAGGTCAACTTGTCCTGTTTAGGTTCTGATTCCACTCTTTGCGAGAAGGAAACAGAAAAGTCACAAAAAGTAACAACTGTCTAAAGTCTTTTAGCTGTTCACTGCTAAATGTCAGCTTATTTCCAGACAGATCCATATCAGGTGATACTGATGTTTGAACAGACATGCTGAATCTGCCCCATTTCTTCAGGCACTACAATAAAAGCTGCTTTTTAAGAAACTAAACCAGTTTGCTTATCTCTAATTACAAGAAAGTGTGTGACTGGCTTGAGAAAATAGATACTTAATAACAGTGTGACTAAACATTTTATTCAGTATTATACTCCTGCCTAAATGTGCTTAATCTAAATAAGGAAAGTGATCAACTGCTCCTGAAATCTCCTCTCTTCCTCTGTGGACTAGTAACAGGGCAATAAAGTCCAGGCGCCAAGCAGCCCAGTTGCTAAGTAACGTTATAAAACAAGAAGAACCTCAACTATCCCCGTTCAGATCAGGAAGGCAAGGAAAATTTTGATATAGAAGAATGGTCTTTCCTTGTCATTTAATCACAAAAACTTTCACATACCAACCAAATTGTGCTGATCATTGTAAATGTACTTTGAAGGTGTTGCATCTCAATAAAACGTGTTTTGTTTTTTGCACAGAAGTGAGAGACTGTGAGATGAGCAACCAGTTCACAGAAGCTTAAGGAATGCTCTTCACTTGATTAACAACAATCCAAAGGGAAAAATATGGTAAGTGCCTGCCTTCATCCATTTTGATAATAAGTGGTACAAGTCCAAGCTCTAAAGCTATCCTTACAAATAACCTACTGTTGTCTAAATTTAGAACTTAAAAGAGAAATCTTATATAGCCACACAGGTCAGAAACAAGTGATGATCATGAAGCAAGACAACAACAACAACAAACTTAGACTAACACTAACACAGAAAACACTATTTTAGTTAAAGTTGTTATACTTAAAACATTTCAATAAAAGTCAGACAACTAGAATTATATGTTAGCATTAGCATGGTATGTATACGTTATTTATGTTTTGACATTATACACCCTTAAAATTATAAACTGTAAACTGTTAGACGAATACCTTTATTTATACAGGTGGCCCCATTGAGACTCAATGTCTCATTTACAAGTGAGACCTATGATCAATATGATGTACTGCCATGCTTTTTTTGTTGTTAAATTGTAAGTACTGTAAGGATTAGTTGCTTCTTGTTGTCCGTCCTTTCATTTGGCTTGGCAATTAAAGGCATATTGCACCTAAAACAAACTGCGGATGAAAGTCTTAAAAGTACAGTACAGACAGAAACTCAAAGATGAAATAAGGATGCACGTGGGAAATGAGTTCAAATGATCAAGAGCCTCTTAAAGTGTGTCCGTTTCGAACGCCAATAACTCCTGACCAAATATTTTGTAAAACTGCACTAAATCAATCATTGCATTTGGCTCAGTACGTGTTATCTAATTGCAGGCAATAATTTCATGCAATAGTTTTCTATAGGAGTTATAATGGGAACAAGCACCAGTGGATAACCTCTCTCATCCTGAGGATGATGAATGAGGCGAGAGAGGGCCTTGGGGTGTAACACGGACACAAACAGACACACACCTTGCTCTTTTAGACAGGGAGGGGAGAAGAGCGAAGCCCTCATTACACTCCCAACACTCACCAACTATCATTTATCAAAGTCCTGATTTGATTCTTTGTGCGCACAGGCACACACACACACACACACACACACACACACACACACACACACACACACACACAGTACAGCGCATCCATGTCTGTCAACACACCTGCATGGCAATATGTCACACGCACACACTTTTCTTGCCTGAGAAGAGCCAAGCAACGCAATCCACTGAATGGTGAGGGAGCATCAGCACTCATTTGTTTTTGCTGTATTACCCAGTGTCGCCTCTCTCCTATTGTTCCCCAGCATTAGCCTTAATTAGAGAGTCATGCTCTTAAATACCCCCATGGGCAACACTGGGTGAGCACGCACTAGTGCAGTCACAACACTGTGATACATGCACACTCATGGAGACACACACGCTGTTCGAGCTCTCATTCCTCAGAGAGCATGCTTTCCCCACCGCCCGAGGCCTACATAAGCCCGTGTATTTGAATAAATCACATCAGCCTCACACAACGCACACACACGCTCACATCTTTACGCATAAACTCACAACCCTTTTGTTTGCTAGAGTACTGTGTGGTGGTGTAGATTAGATAAATTATTGTAAATTGGTCTCTTGGTGAAATAATCTCAAAAGGGAGGCCAAGTTGAAATTTTAAACTGACTTGTTCAGTAATTCTCTGTGCATTGCAGTACCATGCCCAAGAGAAAGGAAGCAAAAGGGACAAAGGTGACCCTCAAAACTGCAAAGAAGGCTATACGCACAACCCCAGATGGATGGCGTAGACTCGTTCTTAGCAACATGGGAATAACCATATTCCCAAAGTGCCTCTTCAAGATAACCTTTGTGGACGAGTTGGACTTGAGCCGCAACCTCATAGAGAAACTCCCAGAAAACTTTGGGAACTTGTCATCACTGAGATGGCTGGATCTACACAGTAACAAGCTAGTGTCTGTGCCTGAGTCCATTGGCAACCATAGGGGACTTACACACCTAAACCTCTCCAACAACTGCTTAACCTTTTCAGGTTTACCCTCCACCCTTGGCTCCCTGACTAATCTGAAGAGTCTCAATCTAGGAATGAACCAGCTTGATGACCTGCCTCTCACTTTGGTGGCCTTGGAAAATCTTCAAGAATTGGGCCTGTTTGATAATCTCTTTAAAAAGTTACCACAATTTCTGCAAGGCCTACGCAACCTCACCAAGGTGAATGTGAAACGAAATCCTCTATCATACCATCAAAGGAAAGATGAGACATTACTGAAGGGAAAGTCAGAGCATAAGGAGGATGTGTATCTGGTCCATGAGAGCAGCTTGTGTAGGACCTGCCTTAAAAGGTGTAAAGCAGAGAGGGAAAAGCTTATTAAAGGAGGTGCGGAAGGGAGAAGGGGAAGGGAAGCAGAAGGAGTAGATAATTGCATGTCTGAAAAGAAAAAGAAAAGCGCATTTCCTGGCCTGGTGGCACCAAACTCAGTGGCTACAGTCAATCAGGATTTGTGGAGACTACGAGAAAAGCTTGAATGTGTGCAAGTCAAATGACCAGCAGGTCTCCTGATGTCAACTTATCAAAAAACAAAACAGCAGGAAAGGATGGAATGATAGGTCAGTCACACAGCATTTAATGGGCGTGTGCATTATATCAAGCTGTGACTATTTTTTGTAAGCTTAATGTTTCTACTGATGATTAAAAAGAAATTTGTTGAAATATTGCCTATGGGTGGTTCTAAGAAACTCATGACACTTACTTGGCATTAGCAATGACCTCAGCAACTCCTCTGCCCTTTAAGGCTGGCACTACTCTGCTCAACCTGTAGGGAGAAAAAGACCAAAGACAAAGATCAGAATGCTGAAAATAAATCTTTCTTATTATCCAGTATATATATATAAATATGTTACCTTTTATAAGCAGAGACATGGTCTTTATTCAGGAATACCAGGAAGGCTGAGTGACCGTTTTTCATGAAGATCTCAATAGCATCATCCTTACAGTTACAGAGAGAGGGACAGTAGCCTTTTTAAAGTGCATATTTTCCCCCACTTTAAACAGAAATTCTATCAGATTCGCTTTTCCACAAAGATAAGAGCAAATAAAATGTGCATAAGAAGAGGAAGTTTAAGATCAAATGTGATTGATATCTGTAGGTGTATGGGTGTCTGACCTCTAAAAGGAAACGCATGAAGCGTGCCTCCTTGATATCTTCATACAGCCAGCATTTGCAACTGGCTGCTGGCAGGTCTTTATTTAGCATGGTAGAAATAAAGGAATCCCTCACACTGGCAGAAAGAGACACACAGGATGATGAATGACCGACAAGTGAAGATCCATGGTGTGCAGAACTGTAAACATGCACAGTTATACCTGCTGGGGTGGTGCTTCCTGCAACAAACATCTCCAGCAGGGCTGAGGGTGAATCCCTCACACAAGAGCAGGCTCTCCTGCCCAAACAGCAGCAAACCCTCTGTGATTCTGAGGCCGCTCACCATCACAACACATATCTTAGAGATTACCTACAGCAAGAGAGAAAGAGTTCTTGCATTAATGTTCATACTGCTGTTATTGTGTAAAGTACTTTACAATGTATGTATTGTGATTGTAAGCCCAACAAGGGACAATTGTTGAAAATTAGCAACAGCTATAAACGTATGTGCGTCACATCAGTGTCATGTTTTGTACTTGGACTATGTTAAATTGCACTGTCCCATTTAAATAAATAAAAATGAAATAAAAATGAAATTAACTTGTTCTTTTGAACTTTCATGCCAGTAAAATCCTTTCAAACTGAATTTCATTGAGCATAGAGTAGGAGATATACATTAAACCCCATGTGAGGAGCACAATCCACATCAGCGCCCATCTCGCTCAATCTCTAAGGACATGACATGGCAGCAACACAGGCACTTCAGGCCTTATTTGATTGATCATTTTAATCACATATTTTAATCATTATTAAAAAGACACAGTTGAACACTTCATTATCTGAACTGATTGATGGGGTTTAGCAGGCCCGGCCCCCTTTTTTCCAGCAGTGTGTGTTCCATCCAGTGCCAAAGTGAACCCACATGCTGCTTTCAGTACTGGTTGTAGCTAATGCTAACTGCATTGTGATAATGCGTGGATAATTCTATTGTCTCCCCTCATTTCACCACGAGTGCATGCACCTGGCTGTCTCCATGTGTTGGCCCCTCTGCAGGCCCTCTGAGACATAGCGCCCAAAAACCATATGGGGCCCTTACACACCCGCAGGCTCCTCACAATTTATACTAATCAAATCAGACTCCTTACCCCCAGACACACACACACACACACACACACACACACACACACACGGAGGAGAAGGCCCTGCCTGGCCATTATTAGGAGAATTAATCACTGCCACACACACAATAGAAAACCTGATAAGTGATCAGAACCTCTTGTCTGAATGCACACGCAGGGATACGCTATGAATAATATCACTTAAGTGTTTAAGAAGAGTCAAGGTGAGTGAGTCTTAGCGACATGGTAGAGAAATCTTGCACTGAGTTATATCATGTTCAGATTGTGAAGCAGTTTCCAACAGTGAAAGCAAACTGGCACCCAGCCTACTGTCTCCAACAATGACTATATTTCAGAAAAAAAATAGTTAAATTTATTGTTATCAAAGATTAAATACATAACAATAAACTTGTTTCCTTATCTCCTTACTGTGCGCTGGACAGATACGCATTATCAGTCTGAGAGCGATTTAGCTGATGATGGGAAGAAGGAGAGAAAAGGAGGACTTTTATTGACTAAGAGCCCTAATGTCAGACCATTGATTTCTCCCCACACACATTATTGTCATAATCACACTATTGGCGCTGGCAAGCTAATTATGAGTGGGTCTCCCTTTGTGTGTTACTGCATGTGTGTGTGTTAAGTCTGTGCATGTGTGTGCATTTTTCAGAGCTAATGACTGTGTTCATTTGACAGGAAGCTCAGCAGGACTCATGCACTCAACCACTGCAAGACAACAGGACACACTTGCACACATCACACACTTACTAAGCGGATGTAAGACAGCTTGCATCACCTCCTACTGTTTTTATTAATACTTCTGTCAGAAACATTAAAAGCCGCGGCTGGTTGCCGGAGCGATGAGAGTCCCTGTCAACATGTGCACTGGTTTCTAACTCACTGTAAGAATGAGAAGAGCTGTGCTGGGCCTCAACATTAAAACATTATACTAATGAGGAAAGATGAAATTCTGATAGCAGCACTGGGCAATTGGAATCCCTTAGTCTACATCAGATAATTATGATTGTGAATATTAGTAGGGTGGGAAGCAGTTGTGCTTCTTTTTAGGACCATGTTTGCAGCCCAGCATACCAACACACACTCCAACCCAAAGTACCTCCTCTCCTGGGAGCAGCTCCTGCAGGATGACACGTATGTCCGGGCAGTCTTGCGTGAGGGAGCAGGGCACAGGAGCTAAAGGGTCGGGTAGATCCTCGGTGATAACAGGTGTGTCTTTCAGTGCAGGGAAAAAAGTCAGTCGATCACATAAATGTCCTCCATCCTCTTCCTCGTCTTTAACCTCAGCAGCAACTTCACACAAGAGCTTAGGCTCTGTTAGAATGAAAATACATTTCCCCACTGAGCATAATGAGTCAATACAAAAAAAATTAATTAAACAATCAGGTATCATCTTTACCCGCGTCACTTTCTGATCTGTTTTTGCCAACTTCGGACATGTCGGGCCTTATACCCAGCATTCCTAGCGCCTGTTGTAAAAACATATGACATTGTAACAGGTTAGACTGTGCACTATCTGAACATCAAATGTGTTTCACACAAAAGTGTTATACCCGTTTGGACTGTCTCAGAGTCTTTCTGCGAATACGTGATCTCGTTCGATTGCGTCCTTCAGCAGCGTCTTGCACCCAATCTTGGCTCAACAGCACTCCTGGGCCAGGTCCGAAAACGGCTCTTTCCCTCAGCAGCTCGGCCTCCAGTTTCAGCCACGTGAAGCTCAAATGCTCCCACTCAGAGGCACGTACCTGCGAAACGAAGCAGAATAGTGGGGGGTTGAAGAGCCACAGAGGTAAACAGCATTAGACCCGCTTTTAAATTTGTAATAAAATACACTGCAGCGTATTCATGTTAAAAATTTCCATCAAACCTGTAAGTGGTTTGCCCTCATTTTTTCCAACACTTTGTAGCCTCTCTGTCGATGCGATTCCATGTTGGACAAAAACTCCTGCAAAGCAACAAGAGTAACCTGATGGGTGCAAATGAAAAGAGGGGCAGCACAATCACTCTTCCCCCAGCTCATATCGTACAAACACACACAGTACACATCATGTTCACATAAATTGTATATGCATAATAGTATTGTTGTTTCTTCATGCAATTACAATGCATTCATGCAATTACATCTGCTCTAAATTGCATTCACTGGGCAAAATAAGCTAGTGGCTACAGTCTTACAATAACCCTGTCTGGAAATGTAATCATTTGTTGGTATTATCTAATTAACATAAACATTAATATTGCTGAGCCACACCACCGTAAAGGGCAAGGTAAGTGTGTGTCTATGCTTTTATATTGTGCGAGTCAGAGTTTATGCGTCGATTAAAAGAGGATAGAAATGAAAAATGAGGGAAAAAAATAAAACAAAGCCGTGTTGACACTGCAGGATGCTCATGTTCAGCAGACACACTGGGATCATATTCTGACTGTTAACTGCTTCATTAAGCCCATCATCACAGCAGTGCTCGCTGAGAGACTAGTGAAACAACATGTGTCCATCCTCACAGCTGACCCAGGAAAGCCGTTTAATTGACTGAATGAAAATGCGGTAAGTCTTTATATAGAGTCTTATTTACAGATACTAATTCTATTTTGTGAACTATAAACCCACGAACAGAATAATTGATTTCAAGTAGAATAAAAGGAAAAACAACTAGTTCTGCATTACAAGAGATGCAGGAAAAAGGAAAAAGAATTCGGGGGGGGAGAGAATAAAAGTGAAACCCAAAAATGTTCCAAACTTTGACAAGCTCGCCAGAGAATGAAAAGTGTTTCTCTAAATGACTGACTGCCTATTCAAATGAGAAGTTGTAGGGAAAAAGAAATAAAGGGGTAATCTGAGGGGAGATTATAGAAATATTACAGACAGAAAAGAGTGTAATAATGAAGTTTGCAAGCTAGAGCCATGTTGTGACAGATAAACAGCAAGTCGGCGTCATCATCTCCTAATTTCATTCCTTCATTTTGACAAACATAAGTAATATATAGCATTAATTACCCCATTTAGCAGATAGGAACCTCATTGGCTTTTTAAATGCTGCATTAAATACATAACTCATCTCTTCCCTCTGCAATTAACATCAGAACATCACACTCATTTCCATTTTAATGACTTCCCAACAATACGCCACCTTTGATGATAAGGCAACATAATGTCAACTTCATTCTGGGCTGGCAGTGAATGTGTAATGAACTTAACGTGATCATTAGTGCTGTTAATTATCTTTCTAATATGAGGACACAGATATGATTATGGAAACTGCATTCGGTGATGAAATAAATCTCTGGAAGGATTGCACTGAAGCTTGACTGAGGACACAGTCTGCCTATCAGTCTCTATATTCTCATTCATTACCTACAGTGGGCTTTAAAACTCTTTTTTGTTCAATAAATGTACATTTCTGAGCCCAAGAAACTATGCTCAGTGCTCTATGCAACCATGGATCCTGTGTCTGAAAAGAGACTCCCCATAAGCTCGTCACATGCCAAACAAAGGTCATAAGTTGATGATCCAGAAATTAATTAATGACTCACTTGTTTCTTCATGAGGAAGGATGGGGAGAAAAAAAAAAAAAAAAAAAAAAAAAGGGAGCTGACTGGCTGACCGTAGCTGATGATTCCATTTTTTTCCTGAGCACTCAGTGCATGCTGCAACCTATTTTGAGCAAAGTGGTGCAACTCACTGCAGAGAGGGAAAAAAAAAAATTTCTCCTCCCTCTTCTTTCCTGCATCTCAGATGGAAAAACAATTCATCACCCTCTCTGATAGCCTGTCAAAGACTGATATGATAAAGAATAACATCAAATGAATAATGTTTTCATCAGATTGGTACCACTATAATTGCCAACCCGATTTCTGTGGGCAAGAGACGTGCGCAAGAACACACACACTTTAAGGGTGTGAGACAGACACACAGACGCGGTAATTTCATGCCTGTGTGCCTGAGTAATATGTCCCTGCTCCCTGCTCCAGATGGCTCGACGTCTTAAGCGTTGTGGGGGAACTAATGATGTGGGCCACGTGTTTTTCGGGGGGAAAAAACAACAATAAACGCGTCTTTAACCTTCAGCTGCAAACAGTGTGTTGTAGTGAGTGTTCCCATGGATTGGCCTAACAGATATCAATTACAATGCCCACTCAGGGGCAATCAGCTGTGATAATCCAAATCTATTTAAAGAAATAATCAAACACCCCCACAGGGCTGGATGGCCCACAGCACAAGGATAGTGGTGACTTTGGGATGAGTGTTTGGCACAGAGCTCTAGGATGCAGAGACACATGGGAAAGGTAACAACCCCACAATCCTCACAGGGGGCAACAGTCACAGAGCTTGGGCCTGCTCTGTGCAGAAGAACCAAATACTGAGACAACGTAAGTGCACAATTACCTCTACAGTTACTGACTCTGGAACTGATTTTCCCAAAGCTGAGCGAAGAGCACTGCTGATGTCAAACTTCTTCTGAGAGCTGCTGGCCACTTTCTTATTCTGATACTCTGAAAGAAAGTCAGGGTTTAGATGTCAGTATCATGGCACTAATGGTCAGGCATTACCTCCCATGGCAGGAACTAACCTGTGTGTAGAAGCCAGGCTTTGCGTGCCATCTCCTCCCAAAGAGGACTAATGTCAGTCATGCTGACAGGCTCTGTCTGCACTTTGTGGCTCGCTGAGATCTCTATCTTATAGGTTTCTTCAAGCATGCGTTGCCTCTCCAATATGACCTTTGACCAGCAGGCCTCCACTAAGGACACTAGCTGGCTCTCATCTGGAACACACAAGCACCAAATTTTTCTGAGTGACCTGGTGGACTTAAAATTGACAAAATGTCAGACTAAAGTGGTAAATGTAAAGGAAAATTCATATACCTGTCAAACCATCTCCTCCATTGCTGAGGGATCTGGATTGCTTAGTTTTGGCAAGAGACAGGCTGGATGAACTTCTGCTCCGTTTTTGTGCCACACACCCAAAACCTTCAGGATAGCTACAAAAATGTGAGAGTGTGAATTACCAGTGAATCAGGTTTCACTGTGTGCGCACTTGTGTGTGGGTTTTGTTTTTCTGTTACCTGCCAGAACGTATCAGTAACAAACAGTGAAGAAGGCAAGTAACAAAGTTGGCATTTCCATTGTAAGTTGCCATTACAACATCCCAGCGTTCCATTAAGGTCTGCAATGCCTTGATGACCACTTCCTTTTCTTCTTGGGAATGTCGCGGTTGAGACAAGAAGTAAAGGAGGACTTTATTGGTGCATGAGTAGAGGTCAGACACAATCTTCTCTTTTTGACTTTGGCCTTTCTCTAGAGCCTAGAAGAATACAGCATTGCATTTATCATCAGTTAAAATAAAACCGAAACAAAATGAGTCATTTGCGCACTGTGGGCAGATGTTGCACCATCATAATTTAAAGTTCCCACTGATTATAAAATTGTCTCCAAATTAACAATTTATAGAGCAGCTTTGCAAGTTTTGTTAATTTAATATGTACACTTTTTAGAGGAAACATTCACATACCATTACATGCATGTTTGTGTATGTGCATTTGTCTCACCACCACAATCTGATCTGCGAGGAAGTTGAGCAAAATCTCACAGTCTGCCAAATAAGTTCCGATGTAAAGTTTCAATAGCAAAGTCTGACTGAAAAGCACCACATTCTCCATCAGTGTAACCATCCGTCCTTCAGGCCTCTCGCTACTGGAGTCTGGGAAATTAAAATAAAAAAAGTAAACACACTTTTGTGTACAGAATTCAAGTATTCGTATAAAGCATGGATTGTAATTCTACCTTGTGAACTCAGATGAGTGTTGTTGTCTTCCTCATCGCTGAGCATGTAGATGATATTTATGACCAGCTCCAGCAACTCACTCTGAAAACTCTGGCTCTGTTCAAATGATGCACCATCAGGGGAAAACTGCAACATTTAAGTAGTTAAGTGGTTAGAGATTAATGAGACAACATGTTGATAGGTAAAAGTTTTCTCTTTTAATTTGATGTTTGTTGCCATCAGCATCTGCACTTGCAGTGTCTAGCTGAAAACGTGTAGAACTCTGCATTGCTTGCCCTCTTTGTGCTTTGCCCTCCTAGTGGTGAATAATTTAATTGAGAATAGCTTGACTATGCTTGTTTTAGTAACTGAGTATAGAGTGGCACCTTCTGGACAAATGAGAGTTTTACAGTATTAGTGTAAACTAAAGAGGCCTCTTCAATGGAAATATATTTTTGTTTGTGATAAGGACATGTTGTCTATGTTTGATATATTTTATGCCGAAACATTACACAATAACTTGTACTCATGTAAATTCACCTCCAGTAGCAGAACAAAAGGATGAGCGTTGGTGTTGGCAGACACATTGAGAAGACTGTCCATAAGAAGAATACGGATGAAATCAAGGACTGGTTTCTGGGTTTGATGACTCTTGACTGTATCCTCGCCTTCACTTACTATGTTGCACTTCCTGGCCCCCTGAAAGACATGAGAAAATGAGTGAATAAGAGCAGAGAGAGGAGAACTGCTAAAGAATTTTGTGGAACTAGAACACCACACAGACCTCTGAAATATCCAGAGGGAAAACAACGCCAGCGAGCGCGTGCAGGAATGTGGGTGATGCCCACAGTGGGTCTCTTGGCCGGAGGTTATGAATGAGACAAAGAAACTGCATCACGCTTGCTGGAAGCTGTGACTCCCATGATGTATCAGTGACTGACTTGCACTTCGATGGCGAAAAGGGCTGTAAGAACAAAAGCAAAGTTATTAAACATGATCCATTTCTGGTGAAAAACTGAAGTGCTATGCTTATTTATATTACCTGAGTGACAACAACTTTGACCAATTCCACCATTATTAAACCAGCTTCAACACAGAGGGGCTGGGCAGGAGTCTCCACTTGGTTGTCAATAAGTGGCTGCAGGATATCATCCAAACAAACCTACAGTATATCATAAATTATGACCAAGACAGATTACTACATTTAAAAATAAATAAACAACAAATTACCCACATTTCCCTTTGCAGTGTGACTGGTCTTCTTCCCCTGGAGCAGAGCAGCCAGAGCTTCATACACGTGAGGTAGATGAGACTGTTTGATCAGCAACTCCCGCAGTACATCAAAACCAGAACACGTGGTACTGACGCACTCGTGAGACCAAGAATTGGCTTGAAGATTGTCTGGCAGCATGGCAAAAAATTACTGATATTAGTTGGTTTTAGGTGAAATACTTATATGTGTAAAATTAATAAGTAACGTTCTCTATAAAAACTGCTGTTTAGTGTGGTTGTATTAGTACTTAAAAGCAATCAAACTTCTAATTAAACAAGTAAATATAATGTTAAACTTTATGTACCCATGACAGCAAAGGGTTCTTCCATGCCCCCAATGAGTGTTCCTGGAAGAACTCCGTCTCTGAAGCTTCTCTGCTGGCTTGGACTTGACAGAAAGTGTGTGAGGAGAATGAGACCCAGTTTAAATGTGGAAGGATGAAGGTGTGGCTGAAGGAAGAACAGGAACCAATCACTGCCCAAGGCATCAAATACGACCTTCTGTTGACTAGCAGGGGGAAAAAAAAATTTTCAAGGTTAAGCAAGAAAATGGATAAATTCTTTATGCTCAGAATTTGGATAGCTAAAAGGTAACAGACTCACTCTTTGTTTAAAAAGTTGTCTGGCTCAAGGATTTCGCAAAGCAAAAGCAGCATCTGGTTGCGGATCCAGATGAGGCTGGCTGGGCCGGTACTCTGAGCTGCAGCACAGGGGAGACAGGCCTGGCTCAGTACAAGTAACAACTTGAGTTAAACATGACACACTATGAGATACGGTTTTGGTTTTTTGTGCTGTACCTGGCACATCTTGTGAAACATCAGATATTTCACCGCTTTCTGGTGCATTACTGGAAGGAGGAAGAGTGTAGACCAGGAAAAGCCCAAGTCTAATCAAATAAAAGGAATCCAGAGAAAGTATGAGCCCTTACCAACCATAATGAGATAACATACTTTTTTAAAAATGTAACAAAAGGACAGTTGTTGTTGACAGTGCGTTCCCTGTCTATACCTGCTTATGTCAGTGGCGGTCAAGTAAACCTTAAGGAGAGATGTGATGACACGAGAAATAATCACAACCTTCTGAATGGTCACAGCAGGGTCACACAACTCAAATAGCAGCTTTGGTAACATGTCCACGCTGTGGATGACTGCTGCATTCCCGTTGTCACTGTTGAGGATACAGTGAAGGAAAGGCAAACAGTATTAATATCAATCGCAATCTGTTCCCACAGACAGAAAATCTAATACAGCAATCCACTCAAACATTCAGTCTTCTCTTCAGCCTCTGTCGCTGATTCTGTTGAACATTCCCTTGACTTTCTGTCATACAGTTCCAGGATATCGATGGGAAGCCGTTATAAATGTTGACAGAACAGCCGATAAAGTCTGTCATCAATTCTGAACAAAAGCCTCTTTTGTGCCCCGTACCTTGTCAATCATCTGAGTTAATAATAAATTAGCTACTACATATGTAGACACTGTGGTCGGGTTACACGTTGATAACAGTGGAAATTACCCTGAGGAATTCAGGATTTCAGCAAAGTAGTTCAGAACTGAAAGATGCAGACTGTCTGGAGTATTCTGCCACACCTGAAAAACAGAGAGACATTAAGATTCTCACTAGCCTTCAAAAATAAAATAAAACAATAACAGGGTAAAATTTGGATACCCACATCTAGGTCACACAGCAGAGCTTGGAAAGCAGGTGTTTTCTGTAGGCAACCAGATCCATAGCCCGGCTCAAATGAATCTGTGAGATGCAGAACCAACTGAAAGGTTCGGTGGCTGACCAGACTGCTCTTCATCTTCAGCAGGAAAGCTAGCAGCTACAAGGACACACATAAAAAGAGATAACAACTGTAAACAGCAGATATTTATGTCTTTTAATAAATCAACTGTGCTACTCCAGCACATGAAGATCTCACAGACCTTGTATCCATTTATGCGGTTCATTTCCTGCTGCATGGCAGAGTTGGTCTCCAAAACAGAATGAAGGACTTTAACTGCTGCATACAAAGAGCTATCATCTGGTGCCATTGCAACCAGACTGAGAACAACAGCAGGTCCACCGACGTACAGAAAACCATTAGATGCAGAACTAGGGGTGAACGTACGCACACCTAGAAGGAAGTAGTCAAACGTAAAACAATAAATGAATAAATGAATAAATAAAGTGTCAGTAATAGGGAACAACAGTTTCAGGACAATATTTGAATTACCAAAATGTCCAACCAGCGCTGCTCCTATGGTACGAGCTGTACCACTCAGGTGTTGGCTGATGTTTTGAGCAAGGAACACAGGGGTGGACTGATCGCGACATGTTATCCCCATCTGCAATTAGACACATGGATTACTACAATCTATTAAAACAACAAACAATTAGTTTCAACAAAAGGCTCACCTTACCTCTTTAGCAATCAGCCTGCAATCCACCTCGTTGTAATCCTCTCTGATCTGAACAACAGTTGTTAATGTGGAAACTGCTGGGTTAATGCCAAATGAGATCCTCTCCTCAGGAACAAGTCTGAGAGGGAGAGAGTCATGATCTCGATCATGGCCTGGACACAAGCAGAGAGGTAAATATAGACCGGTGAAGTATATCAAGTCCAGCGAGTGAAGCTAAACAATGCACAATGGATGGATTCACATAATGGATCACAATAAACTGTCAAATTCTGTATATTAAGAAAAACTACTTGTGCAATTACATGCAACTGATGTAATAATTTAAAATAATCTACCATGATGTTTTTTTTGAATGAGAACTGTTATGACACTATTAAACTTGTACTTAATTGTAGGTTCACATGATGAAAACTCATGACAAAAGACAAAATCAGACTAAACCTAAAGTGCCCATTTAGGATGACTCACTAAAAGTGAACAAATTAGAGATGTGTGAAATTAGTGCAACGCTGACTCACTTGTGTTTCGCAAAGCCAGAAAATTGCCAAGGTATGCGGTGCCTTGTGTGTATATAGCACCCACTGCCTCAGAGCTCAAAGCCTCTTCGAAAAGGTAAGACGGACCCACTCGCCACACTACAGCAGCATATTCCTTCCAGAGAGGTGGTGTCCCCATTACTCCATATACATCAATCACAGCTGAGGGGTCCATGGAGACATGCTGACCAGGGAATGGCTGAATATACTTCATCTGACAGGAAATGGACACATGAATGAACACATGAATGCTACAGTAAGACTTTGAATCAGTGCAGCTCCTCTCTCCTCTCAGCAGCATACCTTTCCTGTCCCCACTGCTTTGCCATTGAAGTAGGCCGAGGTCACACAGCTCTTCTTCAAGTCTTTGGCCATGACCACAGCCAGATGGTGCCACTGACCTGGGACCAGCATACTGGAGCAACGGAACCTCAGCGACGTAGGCAAAGATGTGGGACTGCTTACTTCAGCTTCCGGCTCCATCATATCTGTTGAAAAACATGGAGGATAATGGTCTCTGTAGTTTAAACACCTCACTGCAAAAACACTGATGTTTTTAACTAAAAATTTATTAAAATTCAAAACAAATTCTGCTAAGTTCATACCAAGAACAAACAGTACTCTCACCTAGATATGTTAATGCTTCCTCCTCTGTAGATATTACCAGACAGCCGTCATAGGCTGAGAAGGAGATGGACAAACAGATGTACTGTTGTTCAGTGCGGGACATGTGGCGAACCACAGACAGTAAGCGGATTGGGTGGGAATCGCAGGCTGAACTGAACCTGTTGATCTGGAACCAGCAGGTAAATGAAAGACCAGCTGTAGGTGGAAAACTTCTGCAGTCTGAAATATGAGAGGGAACTGATTAAACAGTTATTCAGAATCATGCACAAATCTGCAATAATAAAGTATGGGGACTTGCCTCCTCCAATTCCACCTGTTGAGACTGAATCAGCAGTCACGCCTTTCACTGTGGCCAGAGAGGGGAGGAAAAGACAGCTACAAAGAAAAATGTTACATTACAAGTATTTAGCAAATGGCTGATTTATTTATTTATTTTAATTATAAGGTAATTTTATGTGCAACACTTACAGCACAATATTTTATTAACGTAATGATTTAAAATTCTTATCTCTTTTCACTACTGTATGCTCACTATTTTTCCTTTCTTATCACTTGATGAAATCTGATACTGCAGCAAAAAACAACAACAAAAAAAACAAACAAAACCCCATCTAATCATCTACTCTATTTAATATTGCAAGAGTAGTCAGAAGCTCAGTGAAGCAAGAACTCACCCATATCCACTCTCACTCATGTCAAACTCCACAAAAGCAGGTGAGCAAGAGAGTCTGTGTGGTTTAAAGGTCCGCGGTGAAGTCATGGACACGAGACTGAGGATCTGGTGGACAGGGATTGCTGAACCAATGGAGTTTGTAGACTGCAACAAACTGAAGCTGCGCTTCAATGTCTTTACCCCTGTATTGTGACCTGGTTTAGACAACAAGCAAAATCTAATGTGTTTCATGTATTAAAACCAAAGCTAAATCTCAAGAGGATGAAATGAAATATTTATTGATTAAAAAAAAAAAAAAAAAAAAAACCTGACATGTGTACCATTTGATACAGGTCCGTTGGTTTCTGGGTTACATTCTGACTGTATTTGCTTGGCTGTTTTGTCTCCCAAACACATGAGAGGATCCCCCAAACACAGGAATTTTCTGAGGAGGGAAAGGTTATATAGACAATATTGTAAGTTCAGTACAAAAAAGAAATACTTTGAATATAAACTCCAGTTTATGTGCATAACTGACCTGAAGTCTGAAGGAGTGATGCACTGGGAAGAGAGCTTCTCCAAAATGCGTGTAACAGGTAGATGTAGTGGGTGGTCAGGAGTGAGCAACATGCTCTGACAGTGGGCCAGGAGGATGGAGACCAGCCCACCCTCACACATAATCTGACGGTTTCGCTCAGATTTGACCATTGCCTGGATGTGGTGTGCAAGTGAGAGTTGGACTTCCATTGAGAGCTGTGAAAGAGGAAAATTAATTTCTCTAATGCCGGGCCTCTTTGAGGATTAAAAAGTATGGCACATTAGAGATTGTAAAATGTCAGGTATGGAAAGGTACCTGTGGGTCCTCGTGAGTAAAAACCGATGGAAGGAGAGTCATAATAACTCTGATTGCTCCTGGGTGAAGAATAA
>NW_005187537.1:1553163-1555743 GCF_000239375.1 Pundamilia nyererei | reverse complement strand
TATTAAGAAAAACCCTCCAAAATGAAATATCCACCTGTACTGAGACTCCGTGCAAACTGAGGGACTCCTGGTCACCATGTTTCTGGAACTTCCCTGTTTGTCCTCCATGGACTGTGGGCCTGATCCCAAGTGGGCAGGAGGAGATCCTGAATAAACTCCTTCATGTGCTGCTGTTCTATTTGATTTTCTTTTATTGTCATCACATCCATCCTCTCGCTCTGGTCCTAAATTTAACTTCTGAGGAGAGTATGTTCCTGTGGCAAACTGGTCGAGAAAGGAGAGCAGCCTTATACATGTCTGAAGAGTGAGAGGCAGATTGGGCTGTGGTGTGGAGGGAGAGGCAGAAGCTACAGGGGATTCTGCCAAATCAACAAACTGGTAGAAGCTCTTTCCAGGAGCCTGGTTTTCTTCTCCAGTCCAGGGACAGGAGCACTTTTCACCAACCCACTTCTCTCTCCCAGAGCCTTCAGCATGGAAGCAGCCAAGCTGAAGTAGAGCCTCTGCCAGTTTTTCATAAAAGCCACCAGTCTCAAAATGATGGGCATTTGCAGTGTGAAGATGCACAACCACAGACAAAATGTGCAATGTGAGGAGGAGGTGGTCAACTAGTGGTTGATGCCCCAGTGACTTCCACACTTCTCCCTGCGGAGGGTTAGATAGGGCTCCTTCCATGTCCGTCACCAGAGACAACAGTCCAGTGAAGCCTCCTGCCCTCCTGAAGGCATCCCAACTGTTTGGGCTTTCCAAGACCTTCAACAAAGACTGAAATACCAAAGACAGAACTGAGATCATTTGAACAATCTGCATGTACACTAAAACACATTTTAGCTTAATAATACATTTACCCAGTAGATTCTGATCAAGCATTGACAGATAAAGCAATGTAATAGGCACTAAGCCTAAAATCTTGGCTTTTAAAAGATCTCCCCATTCAATTAAAACAGTGTCATAAAAAATAGATGAAACGTATAGATAAATCATAAATCATTTCTGGTAACTAGTTTTTGGAAGTGAACAAAATCCCATTAGCCTTTATCAAATTTAGAGAACTAATCCATCAGGTAGGTAATGTGTGAGACAGAACGCAGGGGGAAATGTGATTAACTGAAACTGGAGTAATCACAATGGCTCTCAACACTTGCTAGCCCAGGTCGCACCCAATCTGATTGCCACCTGCTATAACCATGTTAGCACAAAGAACAGACACACACATACACACATACCCACACTTCCAGAAAAAAAGCGTGCATGTGTGCACAAACAAGCACACGCGCTCACACACAAAGTACACATAATATCAGCAAGTAAGTGGTCTTCTTGCTGCCATCTATAAAAATGGACACATACAGTAGGTGTGTAACTTGGTTAAGTCTAATCAGATCTGTCCCATTCACTGATCTGATAGAGGTGGTAATCTTCTGAGTGCCACAGCACAAGGCTGCAGGTCTAATCAAATCGGTCCAGAGTTAACAGCTAAATGCATTTTAGCAAATCAATCTGCATTTGTCCATAATGGAATAAGAGTCCCACATGCTAAGAAAATAAATTCAGAAGCTTATTATGTTTTAAGTGTATTACTATTTGTTATGATGTGATATAGAGGCTACATGCACAGTTCAACTTAGATCACTGGATGTGTGTGTGTGTGTGTGTGTGTGAGGTTGTCTCTGATGGAGGGTCCATGTAAAGTACCTGCAAAAGGTCTTGCTTTAATCCAAGTTCCTGCTGTGTGGAGGAGCAGAGAGCTCCAATGGCTGTACTCATGAATTCCTCTGGGTTAATCTCAGCTAGCTGCTCCAAAATGCTCAAAGTGGACTCTCGATACTGATCAACATCCAAGAAGATCTTGATATAGGGAATCATACCAAGGTCTCGCACTGAAACTGGAATACATGTGCAAAACATTTAGCAAAAACAGTGTGCAGCTTCAAGACAAATGAAAGAAATAAATATTTATTATGCCTGGTTCACAAGTGACTGGATATGGAAAGTATGACTGCATGTACCTGTGTTTTTGATTGAACGCAGAGTAAGGGCTGACACAACTTGAAGCATGCAAGTAGTGAGCAGTTTCTCGCCTTCCTCGATACATGGCAGCTGCTGAGAATCTAAAGAGAAGGTGTGAACCGCAGGGCACATAGTCAGGATGAAAGATGCACTTTTCAGGTTACATTTGCCTGCTAGACCGAAGGTACATGGCCAAATACAAAGAAGCATACGAGTTTCATGTCACAATGACACACTTTGTATTCTTAAGTACTCTTTCATGGCCAAGTGTTCTGTTCATTCCCAAGTTTTTTGTAACGGCAGGCATTATGTCACACAAGCACCCTTTGTCTGCACTTAGTACTTGTACAACTAATTATATGACAAGTTGAGGAAACTGAAACAATCATTTATACCCATTTTAGGACAAGAGACTACTCCAGCCTTCCTCAGGATTTTAGCTCTCCTGCGGAGTTCTCCAAGCAGCAGCTCCAGCAGACCCAAGTCAGTTAGCGCCTCGGAAAGCATTGCACTGTGCATAGTCATCCTTCAAAACAGAGATTTTATTTAAAGAAATTAAAAGAGCAGTACACA
>NW_005187537.1:1513528-1552855 GCF_000239375.1 Pundamilia nyererei | reverse complement strand
CACCGGCCAGAGTCCCAGCCCAGCTCTGCTTCAACACATTCAACAGCGCACGCAAAGTCTCATGGGGGATGTAGTTCAATTTAAATATCACCTGTTTCAAATAAAATATAAATAAATAAAAGATATTTAATCAGGCCCTGTATGCTTGTTGCATTGATGACAAAGGATGCATATGTATTTTACTGTCAATATCAGAAATCATACCATCTCTACAAGGGAAAAGAAGAGTTTCTGGACGGGAGCTGGTTTACGCCACACACAAGTAGCCAGCTGGGCCACTGACTGAACAGTCCACTCCAAGAGGAAGAAATTGGCTGGGTCTCTCTCCCATATTGTCTGTAAGGTTCGAAGAAGCTGGCAGGCAAGCAGAGAATCCTCAGAATGCATCAAGGAGGCCTGCAGCAAGTGGAAGGCACGAAGGTTCTTCACCGCCAAACCTGGAGACACGAGTATGGAAACTAAAATGTGTCCAAAGACTAGAACACTTCTCAAAATAAGATTTTTGCTTTTAGATCTGATCAGATTTGAGAAAATATGTTCTATATGAATGGGTAGGGAATGCACTCTTATACTACTTTATGACACAGAGTAATGTGAAACAATATCAGTTTGAGGTCAATTTAGCTAAAAGATGTTTTGAATTTAAAACCTGAATTATCCGTGCAAATTCCTGGCATCACAATGTGAATGTCATAGGAAAACAAAGACATAAACAACAGAGCACATGTTCAATCTCACAAACCTATTGAGTTATACAAGCAAAGATTTGATAGTGTCGCATGCATAAGTGCAAAAGAAAAGTAGCATGATCTACCTTGATAGAGTTTGTTTACTGTACTGTCAAAATATTAAGAGGAGGCCTTACATTTAGGTGCCAAAACACACTTGTGTTTGTCATGAATAAATAAAAGGCTGGTTAGTAATAGGATTCATTTTCTCGATTACACAAAATTGCATCAAAACCAAATAAGGTCAGCATAAAACAGTCCCTGGTCCCTCTGCTGGAAACAGATCTACTCCTTGATGTGATAGATGGGTGTTGAGTGCGTGTCTGTGTGTACGCTGGGATGATATGTATGTGTTTGTTATGGACACTCTATTTATGAGTGTTGATAGAGATGTGTGTGCATCCATGATAGATGACTGGTTGCTGTAGGCCAGTGGTGAATGGATGTGGGGCATCCTAACAGAGTTAGAGGGGAAGCCTCCACTTCATCATCCCAGACATAATCACCTCAGCTTCCTGTTAACCCGAGGGGCGTTGTGTGCTGCAGTGGGGGTAGCTGTATGGGGAGTCAGGATGTGTGGGAAATCATAGGAAGTGGGTAGTGTAGTTTGGGTGGGTTATATAAAGGCAAAAGTGCAAAGGAGGGATGACCTGTGTGGTTCTTCTGGGAGGGAAATCTGATTCTGTCTTTGCTGAGCCATGCAACTGATATTAATTAGATGGTTTGGAATATGAAGCATCTCTTCCAAATACAGAGTTTATCCTCAAGGTACAATCAGCTCTTAAGTGATAATTAGTGACAGGTGTCCTGAGAATAACAATAGAGAGCTTATTATGAAGGCTTGGCCTACCTTTAGTGAGTGGAGGGTCAAATTTAAAGCCTGAAGGTTGGGGGTTGGTGACACAAAGAGCCACTTTCAGTTCAGTTTTTCCAAGAAGAGTGAAAGACCCAATGAGAGCCAGTAACTCCTCCACAGGCTGAAACTGCTCTAAGGACACGCCCTCCTCACAGCTAATGATTTTATAACAATAGGAGACAACAAAGATAAGAAATGATGAGTAGAAATAAATATTTAAAGATAAGCTCTTTACTAAAGATAAATAAAGCTTCCTCTGTGCTGGCCAACCAAATTGATTTTATATGAAACATTTCATTACTTGAAGTGGTTGTATCCTAATAAATTCCACTTAACTTTCACTAATGTGCATCTCCTTGCTTACAAAGACCAACAAAACAACAATACAATTCTTTTAACATATTTAATTGTCTTTAGATAAGTATGTCTGCTTAATATGTTTTTAATTGAGTATCATTAACTTCAGCTTCTGTTTCATTGTTTTTTGTGTCAGCGACCTTTATTCTCACCGTTTCAGGATATTCTCGAGGGCCTTGTAACCATTGTTTGTGTCAAACTCGATGAACAGGGCTGGACTGAGGTGATAGGTGTCTCTAATGAAGCTAAACACAGCCACAGCCACCTCAGCTAGCAGTGATCCTGAGACATCACCAGTGATGTGCAAGAGGTTCTGGATGCAGATGCGAACACAGTTCTTGCCTAATAAGAAAAGCAGTGTTCTTGGTTAGCGAATTGACAACAACATCCATTTGCATAAAAGTTTACAGTTGAATCAAACAATTTTTTTCAACCATACATCTTTATAGCAGTCTTGAATAGTGACTTAATAAAATGTTTTTCTTAGTGCAAAGTTCCACAAACTGCAGTAGAATGTTAATTCCACAGCAAAGTGGCACAGAGTCAATTGACCAAAATACCACATGGAAAAGTGTTGATAGCATCTTGGTATCCAAAATAAATTGAGTAAACCCATGTGCACTAGAACATTCGAATGAATTATTTGTGCTTATTAAGGCTTCATGTGACTTTCAGTACAACTCTGTTGAGATGTTAGATCATGTTTCTTGCTATAATTAATTCATTACTGCACAAATCACTTCCCACTCATGCTACTATGTATCCTGTTTTGACACAATATTTAAGAGTGCAATGAGGCCTATTACAAGTAAGAAGCAAATCAGTAAGAAGACTATACTTGCTACAAAAATGTTAATTACTGCAAATATTTGTGTTTTATCTTACCTAGTAAGCTGGGGACAGTGTTGCTTGTTGCTACAGCAGAGACTGCTTTGAGGATGCGGGAGGCTTGATACCTCCAGGTGGCACTGGTCTGATCCCATAATGACGTGAGACCAATAATAAGACACTGCAGTTCCTGAGTCTCTACCAGTATCTCCACGTTGACTGGCAGCCTACACAGCTGAAGAATAACCTAAAAGAGAAAGACGAGAGAAGTATGGTTTGTCAAAAATTGGGGAAAGAAGAAAATGTGAGTTTGCACAACAGAAAACCAAAATCACAGAAACAAAAATAACCCATTGCCATCTAAAGGGAGAAGTCAGTTGTTACTAACCTGTGTTAATGTTTCCTGAAAGGTTTCTTCTATTTTGATGCTCTCCTTTTTAGATGGAAGGCACACTAGAAGGTACAGACATTTCATCAAAGCACCAGGGAGTTCTTGATTTATACATGACAGTATATCCTGAAAACAAACACATAATTAATTCACCTGATCAACTAAAAATATGGAGTAGCAACCCGACTGAAACTTTACTATGCTTTAAAACTGTTAATGACTCACTGAGCTGTCAGCTGTAAGCAGCAAGAGAGACTTTAACAGCAGCCATCCTAAACTTTCTTCCATTTCATGATTTGTGTCATTATCTGGCCTCTTGAAGAACTGCACCACCTTTTCACGGGCCTCCTCTGAGAGATTAAAAACAAACAAATTAAACAGATTTATTGTGACAATCTGAAGGCATTAATGCAACTCAAAAACAGTTAAATACGGCGGTTTTGCTCAATTTAGTTCTTTACCATGTGCTTAGCTGCCATAATTATAAATCCAAATTAACAAACAGATTTTTTTTAAGTTAGAAGTGTTTCAGTAAAGTATAACTAAATTGAATTTATTTAATACACAACAGTTTCTAGTAAACTCATTTAAAATGAAATGAAGGTTAAACTTGAGAAGAGGTAAATCCCTAATAAGCTACTACAGGGACCATGCTGGCCTTTTTCTAAATTAAATCACGTGTCAAAAAGAAGAAGCATTTACTTCCTCAAATAACTTTCTCTTTCTTATCTAAAGAAATATACAGTTTCATAAACAACGGGCAACAGTTGGAACAGAGAGTAAGACGGGAGAGAGACAGAGAAATAGAAATATAAAACCAGAAAAGTGGTAACCTCTTTCTGTGTTTTCATAATGTTTTAGAACAGTCTGCATTACACTGTACTGTATGCTTTTGATTTTCAATATGCAAAATAACTGACTGAAAAAAAAACAGCGACACCCAGAAATAGCAGAAGTAGGTGGAGGAAAGTCCCAAAGTCTTAATTTACTGTGCTATATTTACTGTAAGAAGCAGTACCTGCAGGTCTGTCTGCCAGTCTCTTGTGGACAATGCTGATGACAGTGTCAGCGGTGAGAGCTGCGAGCTCCTTGATGTCCAAACCTTCAAATCGGCCACCATCTTCACAGGCCTGGAATCGAAGAGGATAGAAACCATCACATGTATTTTGACTTATGTGGCCATGATGCCAGGTCTCTCTTGGAAATTAGATTTTTTATCTCAGTGAGATGTTTTACCTGGATAAATAAAAGACTAATAAAAGAAGAAGAAGAAGAAGAAGAAGACGAAGACGAAGCTGATTTTTGTAAATGTAGCCATGTACTAAGTTACATGTTGTTCACACCATTTCCCTCTCTATACAACAAAATACAGTCCCAATACCTCTCTGAAAACCTTTAAGTAAAAACTGAGAACAGAAATATTGATTTGGATTTGATGTCCTATCAACATGTTTGATGTAACTAATTTAATTAGTAAGAGTTCTCTCTGCGAATTACTTTGAAACTGAGTGTAAGAGTAAGTTAAAATGCAACCGATTTTTGCCTCTCAGTAGACAATCTCGTCAGCTTGACATTAAGATAACTAATATTTTACTTAACTAAGTACTTGGCATTAAGTTAAGTAAAATATTACATTTAGACCGCTGTTTTATACTATAAATAATGAAAGGTACCACACACTATACAGTCTTCAGTTCCATGAGAAAATATCAGATTTTACTTAGTTTGCTAAAGATGGACTTATGAGGTTGTGAGGTTTTCACATACAACCACACACAGCCATCAGGTTCCGTGTGGTTGTATGGAGACTAATTATGTCTGCATTTGTAAGAGCACAGTGGTGAAACAGTGCATGCAAGTGTTACAAAAAACAGTAAGGGTTCCTCATAACTGGGATGCATCGAGAGAGGAAAAAACAGAAAAACCTCTTTCACCAGTTAATCAAAGTAAGGCATGAAGCCACAATTTAAAGGAGTTTTTGTTTTTTTTATTATTATCTAAAGATACAGGAACAACATACACAATAGTTCTGGAACCACTCAGTGATAAGATCACCTAAGGTTGAAACATCTGACTGTCATCTAATGTTGCTTTAAGTCTTCATTCCTGTGGTTTGAAGCATTTCCAGATGCCACACTGTCTCCAGCAATCTACTTACCCATTTTAAAGTTGATTATAAATTTGAACTTAGGCCCCACTGCAAACTGGAATGACATAATCTAATAAAGGCTCTCAAGAAGAAAATTTGTTCTGTGTTATACAATATTCAGAAATACATAACATGCTTGGTAGACTACTGAGGTGCAAGACATAATTCTGAAAACAATAAACAGAAGAACAATCCGTGGCAAGTATGCACTTATTTGCTTATAGTGGTCTATACCTGTATGTATAGAGGCAGGACTTTCCGCAGATGGTCCTTTCTTTGCTCCAGAGTAACAGCTCTGTGGTCAGGGGTACAGGCTGTTTGAATTCTCAGCTCCTGCAGTTGTTCTTTGAGCACTTGTGTGAGTTGAGGGTTGCTACAAGAGCCCTCCACTTTCTCTGACTTCAACTCCACAGAGACTGTTAACTCTCCCGAAGCACTCAGCTCTCCAGTTTCCTTATTGATCCTCTCCCCTCTAAAGGTTTGCTCCTGAAGGGGGTAAGAAAAAAAAAAATATGACAGTTCCATCTTTTTTTTTTTTTTTCTTTTTAGCTACAGCAAGGTTATATAATCTTCACAATATTATCTAATCACATTTTCTTCACTTGTGTCACTCAGTTTAATTTGTCCCAAGCTAAACCTTCTGCCGTCAACCCTGGTCACATTGTCTCAATTCAGAAATAGGCAGAAGGACAAACCACTGGCAGTCATGTGCCATTCTCATTTACTGATTACCATCTTTATGAAGGGTCTGCATTTTACAAAGGATGTCCAACTTTCAGTACTTTGAGAGCTACTGTGTGATACTTTTCAAGCTTCACACGCACCATTGCTTTGTCAAAAAAATAAGACTGATCTTTTGGTAAGAATAGGCCGGTAGTGTAGTGTTAAATGACCAGCACCAGTTATCGCTCGTGTGAAAATGACACAATAAGCACTCCTAAGTCAATTCAATACAACTGCACTTCCAAAATCAAAAGCTTGTTATCCTTATAATAGGACAACATTGTTGGGAGTAAGTGACTCTGAATAAGCCCTTTATTTAAATACTGCGAGGCAATGTGTTTCACTTCTGCTTAACAGCATATCAGGAGGTGAGGAGTTTTACTGCTAAACATTCATGCCATTGTACTGCATGGCAATTGTAGCCAGAGTGTCGTTTCCATATTATAGTCGCTCTATTTCGACTACTTTCCATTTTGAATCACGTACTCATAACGAACAATGGTGGTAAGAATCAGAGGGCTTAACTTAAAGCCAACACATTATTCATATTTCCCACAAAATTCATGAATACTTAGATGCAACAGATCATTCTTTACCTGAGTTTGTGTAAGAGCCATCTGGGGTTTTCCTGGCACTAAGGTGATGTTGTCATCTGTGCTGTGTTATTCCAACTACTTGAGTGGTCTGTTTCTGTTCCCATGTCAGGAGGAATGGACAAGAAGAAACCTGCTAAGACATGACTAGTGCATACATTGCAGCCCCCTTTGTAAAAGTACCCGCCTCTTACTAATCTCCACCAAGTAGACTGAACTTTGAGCAACTCAAATCAGCTGGTGCGAGTCATGTGCTTTCCCACTTCCTTAGAGAAGCAGAAGTGAAATAACAGTTGTTTAGCTGGCTAGATGAGGCCCTCCCACTGCAGCTCAAAGAAACGTCCCTTTTCTTTTTATAGACCGGTCTTGTAAGGTTGTTGTGATATTTAATCACAGTGGCATGGCCCATGACTCACCAACAAAAGCCACAAACCTGGCTTTTAGTCACGAATTGGCGTGAAGGAATTGACTTGCTGGTGAAACAATTGGAAACAAAGTGCTTTTTGTTTGTTTGCTGGTAATAAATAGAATGGCTGGACTGTTTGTGTTTAGGAAGGACTTTTCAAAACCAACCTATGAGAAGAGCAACCCATGCAAGTTGACAGTTGATGTATTTATATGCTAAAGTAGTATTTTAAATACAGAAACTAGCCTTTAGCAACGTTGCAGAACACACCACAATTCGTGAATGTGAATTAAAGCCAATAACCACAGCAGAAACTCTGCACACAGACGTGTGCGGCACTTGTGAAGTGTTTAGCTAAATGACTAAACGGCGCCATCTTGTGAGTATTGACGATACAGAAACGTGTCATCAACAGCAGTTGGGAGTAAAAGAAAAGGCTCAAAATTACACAGACTTTCAAGCTTGATAAGTTAAGTGAACCGGTGTTTTTCAGTAAAGAGAGCAGAGACGCTGATGTAGCAAAGAAAATGGCTTAGCAATGTCCTTCCGCATAGCTCAGTATTAGTACTGAGATTAAGTATCACAAGTGAAAATGCCTGCACTTAAAGAGGGTTCCAGAATTAGCGAATGCAAATTAAAGAGTAAAGATAACAGTGTGGCTATGGAAATCACACATACGTTTTCACACATATGAGTCAGCTCCCCAGTCAAAGTTGCCCTCTCTTTTGTAGGGTCAAGCTGTCATATAGTAACCACTTTCAAAACGAGAAGTGTTAACCAACCTTTGTAAGCTGATGACATGTGTAACTGACGAGCTCCTTCTGAAGTTAAAAAGCTGGACTCTTATTTTAGCCTTCGACTCCAACAAGCTCACCTCCTGAGCACTATAGGTTAAACCATGCTATTCTTACATAATCTTACACAACTAAATGCAAGGGGCAAGTAATAAAAAAGGCATGCTCTCTTTTCCTTCAGTATATGCCTTACACTTCCATTAAATGACCGTGGTGTTTGCATTTCTTTTACACTATTCTGGTAAGTTCCCCAGGCCACTTTCAGTTTACTAGAGGTGGGCGGGGCCATCCAAATATCGACAATATCGATACCAACACTGGCATTGCGATCGGATCAATATGTTGTTTCTATCCTCTACGTCAGGTACTCTGGTATACAGGGCATTTTCCCAATAGGCCGATGCACTTTTCGGCCGATGGGCCGGCCTGAAGAGCGACCCAGTGGATACAAGCACTTACAGCCCATTCCCTCCTCTACCTTTGCTGCACGCTCATGCAGCTTGTAGAAAAGGTTCAGTGTGGAAGAAGTGGGTAAAAGATGGAAAGCTGAGATAAAACAATGAAAAGAAAAAGAAAAAGAAATGCAGCCCAATGTGTCAAATTAACCAACATGTTAACTATCTGGGCTGCTGCACCATGAACAGTAGTACCAGCAACAACTGATCCTGATGCACCATCTGTGGAGAAGTGAGGAAGAGATGGAGAAAGACTAAATTAACACAAGAAAATAGATGAAGGGAGATAATTAGGAAGGGGGGTATTCAAAGAGTCAGGAAAAATGAATGGCTACTTTGACTGTTATTTTTATTTATTTTTTAAGAAATCGTGAAATAGGATCATCTATGTTTTATTTTCAAAACGACATTCTGCTTCCCCCACATAAGCTGTCATTATGGTTTTAAAGTATTGGTACTGGTATTAGTAATAGTTGGTATCGCGGCACAGCACAGCGCTACTGCTTACTTTGGAGGCGTCATGGTATTTATAGCGACCACGTGCTTTGGGCAAAGCGCGGCCACGTGACACCTTGCAACCAATGCGGTGTCCAGGGCGTGGATTGCCTCAATCAGTTTGACACAATGAAAGATGTCGGTTGCTTTGTAGCGATACATGAGATCCCTTCTCACTTTACCTTATGATGTTGTAGCGCCGCTTCCCAGGAGTTGATTTTGCTTCCTTTGCAGTTTCTGTCGGTGGTAACACTAGAAGGTGGCCTCCGTGTACCCATCATAATGCATCCGATGCCCGTGTCCTCCGTCAGCGGTGGAGACATATTTGATTGTATACAGAGAGGAAATATTGAAGAGTGTATACACTTCGTTCAGAGTAACCGATCTATACTCAAGCAAAAAGGTAAGCTAGGAAGAGATACAGTGCAAACTTCAGATCTGGCTTTTTTTTAAAGGTCATTATTCAACCTGATCGCGACGGGATTTCTCAATTTCCTCATTTTATTGCGAGAAAACTGCTGAAACATTAGTTAGAAAGAGAACGTTTATACCCACTTTATGCTGTTTGCCATGCCTGGCTTTAGAACTTTGGAATAATGTGCAAATGTGTTTGGGAGTTAACTATAGTTTTACCGGATGTTATTGTATATTTGATCATTTTCTGGTCTCTCTTGGTTTGATTTTGCCACAATGCCAAAAAGAAACCTAACTCTGCTGCAGCTCTTCTGTGAGATGGTCTGGCACAGATCCTGTGATGAAGAGATGGACAGATCCAGTGACAACACAGCACAAAGTCACATTGTGCTGAACTACTCCAACCCCCAAACTTGAGAGGGCTTTCAGCGTCAACAGGCTGACAGTCGATGCATTTATGCCAGTCTCATATTGTTAGTCAAAGTCAGAGTTGAAGGTCAGTGTCATCAAGCTTGATTGTGTAATGTAAATGCGTTTCTCATCATTCAGGTTGGGGTGGCTTTACCCCACTCCACTATGCTGCTCTGCATGGTAACCGAGCCTTGGTCGACCTTTTCCTTAGTGCAGGAGCTGGTCCTAACCTGACATGTGATGCAGGACAGACAGCTTTTCATTTTGCCTGCAGGTGAGCAGCAGCTGCATATTTAGTTAAAGCCTGGATTTTCAAGGTGAGAGCTTGATTTGAGCTTGTGCACTTTGTACTACTATCAGGCAAGGGAACATCTACATCATACATCAAATGATGCAGTATGGGGCCGATTTACATCTCATAGACCTACAGGGAAAAACATCACTGCACCATGCGGTCACTGGGGGGAGCATGTAAGTGGATGAAACATTGTATCACAAACTTAGTCGTTTTTGCCATGGGCTACTACACAGTTATATATACAGTGCTATGCAAAAGCCCTGAACCACTCCTAATTTCTTTATATTTTGCTATAAGAATGGGAAATAGGTGCAGTGATCTATTGATATATGTATAAACATAAATAGAAATAGAAATACAGTATATAAGGTTGACATAGAGGATGTACAGTTCTAATAAGTTTCAAAGTCATTAAGATCTCCTTTATTCTTCAACACAGCCTGAACTGAATTTCTTTAAGATGACTTCAGGAATTGTTCTTCAGGCTTCTTGAAGGACATTCAAAGCTCTTCCTTAAATCTTGTCTGCCTTTACTCCCATTTTCTGTCAAAATAATTCCACACCGCTTTAATAAGAAGGTCCGGGCTTTGGTGAACCCAGTCCACTGATAGTCTTTTACTATATGTGTTTCTATCCAGGTATGCTTTTACTACACTGGCAGGGTGTTTGGGATCATTGTCACAATGACAAAAGAAGCTGTTGACAGTCAGTTACTGTCCAGATGGTATTGCATGGTGGATGAAAATCCTACCGTACTTTTCTGCATTCATAATTTTTTACACGATTCCCAGCACCACTGGCTGAAATGCAGTCCCATGCCATGAAAGAGCCTCTGCCAGTTTTACAGATGGCTGTAGACACTCACTGTATGTATACTGATTTGAACATAAATAGATAGAACCAACATTTCCAAATTTGCATTGATCACTCCAAAAAAAACCCCAAAAAACTATTGGACTGATTTTTAGTCCAGGTCAGCGTTAAGGGGGTTAACAGACAGAACATTCCTGTATGTCCTGAACAGAAAATGAGTGCAAAAGCAGCCAAAATTCAATTAAAACAAAAACAAAAACCCTCCAGAAAGCCTGGAGAACTATTGCTCAAGACATTTATAAAAATGAGAAGAAAGTCTGGCTTCTTGGAAGGAAAGTATAAAGAAATGTGGGGTGACTTTTGCAAAGTACTGTATTATGCATGCACTAACTGTTAGTTGTTTTTCCCAGCATTGCAGTGCACTATTTGTGGGAGACAGGAATGTTTAGATTCACAGACACAGACATGTACCAGGTGACTCCCCTTCACCTGGCTGCATCCACAGGAAACACAGAAGTTATTCGGTATTTGCTCAAGGACCAGGTATGATACAGTTTTCACTGTCTGCCTCTTTCACCCTCTTTAGTTGTGCAACAGTATTATTACACAGTAATACACAAGATAATGCCCAATCTAAAAGTTTTAATAACAATGTTGAGTCAAATATATATTGTGTAAAAGCTGCCGGGATGACGAACGTCATCATACAAAAATGTACTGTGACTTTATGCTTTAGTCAACTTTTGATCTTTGTGCTTCTTTAACCCAAACATTTAGAGTATGGATTATTAATAATGTAAATAGTGTGACTGGTTGTCTCTCACTCTGTGTGTTGCATGTAGCACACAGAGTATATATTTGCATGATGAATGCATGGTTTCAACTTGCATTTTGGGGATGGAGCATTGAAGTGTAGTCACTGACTGTTTTCAAGAGCCTGAGCAGTGATTTCCACCAATGCCTGTACCTGTTTTAATGCGTCTGAAAATAATAGGCATTCTGTTGGTGTTTTTATCTTTTTCACTTTTTTTGCAAATGTTTGTTTTTTCTTCTTTTTACTTTTCCACTTTTAAACTGTTTAAAATGTAAACTAAGGCTTAAATTATGTACATTTTCTGGGATTTGCAAATATGTTTCAGAGGTGTGCTGTGGATGCAGTTGACCAGCAGGGTGCGACAGCGCTTCACGTCGCAGCAGAGAGGGGTGGAGTGGAAGTGTGCTGGATACTACTGCAGAGAACAGGGTGCGGGATGCTCCATCAGAAGAATCATAGCGGCCTGACACCACTGGAGCTCAGCAAACAGGGCAAAACATTTAGGTGAATCTGCTGCTTCCAGAAATATGTGACACCCCCCTCATAAAACTAGAAGGATGCTGCATTTCATTCTAGCATCCTTTGGTACCTATGAAATATCCAGTATGTTTGCTTTTCCTGATTCGATCTTTCTCTTGGGATTATGATGCTGATTATTACTCTGCTGTATTTTTTCTCTAGACATCAGCAACTCACCAAACTACTGAGTCGGTACATTAATGAGCCAATACACCACAAGCCCAGAGAGTCTCATGGTACATTTGGCTCTGTATATGAGCTCTATTCATTTATTTTACAATAAAAACACAAAGATAATAATTGCAAAACAGTTCATGTTACAACTCTGAAATTGGATTTTTTTTTTAGATGTTTTATGCTGAATGTGATCTTATAAACAGGTAAAAGGGTGTTTTGTGTTCTTCTTTCTTAACAGTTTTATACTACTGGACACTGTTTTTTCCATCGCTGAGTGGAGCTGCCATCCTGCTGATTGCAGCCATGTTGGGAGGCTATGGGGGTTTAATCTGTGGTTTGCTCTTCCCATGGCTTGCCAGAAGCATTTTCACACAATACCACCGCATGACCACATACCAAAGGTTTGGCAAAAATTGTAGTGCATGTAAATAATCATCCTTTACTGCTATTATATCACATAGCATATGTTTTCTTTCTAGGTTACCTAACCCGATCTACTTGGGAACCCTCATTGCTGGTTTGATCCATTCTCTGCTCTGCTTCTATGGAAAAATGATGCCTAATATCCTTTTGAAAAGCTAGCATATACCAGGTCTTTTGCTCATATATATTTCTTGATAATTCAGCTTTTCACACGCCTACGTTAGCTGAGCTGTGAGTCTTGGAGGAGTTCAGCACAATTGTTCAACTGGATGCATGGATGAACACATCAGAATCATACACTATTTATGACAAAATAGAATGCCACTGTATGATGAAGTGACTACATTTTATATTCAAATAGTCACATATGGAGATATGTAGGATAGAGGGGACCTTTGTTTAATCTAATCTTGGAGAGAGTGAGGACAATAGTGAGCAAGGCATTGTTGAGGTGTGTGGTAGGAGTGACAGATGGGTTGAAGATGGAGGTGGGATTACATCAGGGATCAGCTTTGAGCCCCTTCTCCTTTGCACTGGTGATGAACAGGTTGACAGATAAGGTCAGGCAGCAGTCTCCGTGGATGATGATGTTTGCAGACGATATTGTGATTGTGAGTCTGGAGTCTGAAGAGCTGTGGATGTGCTCTGGAGAGAAGAGGAATGGAAGTAATTAGAAGCAAGACAGAATACATGTGTGAATGAGAGGGAGGCAGGTGTAACAGTGAAGATGCGAGGAGTAGAGGTAGTGAAAGTTTAAGTACCTGGGGGTCAACCATCCAAAGCATTGGGTGTAATCAAAGTGAACAGGGTTATTTGTGACAGATGGAGTCATAGGGAAGGTTTACAAGATGGTAGTGAGACCTGCTGTGATGTATTATTTGTGGATGGTGGCGCTGACAAAAATACAGGTGGGGGAGATGAAGATGCTAAGAGTTTGGTGCAAGTGACCAGGAGGGACAGGGTTAGAAAAGAGTATGAGCAGTTTGGAGACAAAGTTAGAGATACAAGGCTGAGATGGAGGGATAGTGGATACACTGGGTGAAGGATGCTAAATATGGGCAGCGAGGAAGACCATGGGAGAGATTCACAGATGGAGCGAAGAAGGACATGCAGAGGGTTGAAGGAAAAGAGGATAGGGATATGGTGATATGGAGGCAGGTGTGGCGAAGAAGTCAAAACTCAACTTCACTGCAACATTATAAACCACTCGAAAACAAAAAAAAATGGTGTAACTCAGGAAAGGGAAAAGATGAAAATTTAACCATATTTACCATTTTGAATTGGTTACACTAATCTTTGGTTACTGACTGTTACATTTTTCACATTTTCATATATATATATTTTACAGTTTTATATGAATTCCAGCAAACATTGATGTAAACTGCAGCTAGTTTATTTGGTATTCTACCGAGTCTGTTTAAATGTATGTAAAGTGTGCTATTACAATTTTTATCCTTAATGTTGTGAATGTGTGTGGCCAACCAGTAGTTTAACCCAGGTGTCGATGGTCCACTTTTCCATACTCCTTGGGTTATTCTGTAAGGTTCTGACACAAGACCCTGGGACACTAGACAGAGCAGAATCAGATCCTCGGTTCTCTTGTATCGCTGATCTGGTGGAGAAGAACCAGAGCCCACAAAGGTTCTGTCCATACTGTGAGGTGAGACATTCATATGGGCATGTTGGTAACTTGTTTTACATGCCACACTTTATATTGTATGTAGTTATTTTTCTAATTATCACTCTTTCTGTTTAGATCTTGAAATTTATGCGTAGCCTTTCTGCTAATTGTAACTCCCCTCACATTAGAAAAGGTCTTCACGCACGTGTGTTAAGACCACAGATATCAGAGCTGCCAGGTAATATATGCAGGGATTTGGTAGGTGGGGGAACCCTAAGATCTGATGTTGCAGTGAGGTGAGAGGAAAAGAATCACTTGGTAATAAGTCACATAATGACTTGATTTGTGAGATCTGATATATTTTTCTTTGTCTACAGGCTGTGACATGTACTGCTACTCAAGTATTCACTGTTTCCTGTGGATTTAGCAAAAAGAAAAAATTGAACAAGATACATTAGCACATAGATTCCAGATTCAGACAGCCTAAAGCTAGTATAAAAGGTAGAATTTAGTAAGTGAATTTAATCAGCATCATCACCATCTGCTCTGGATGTCTCCTTACAACAGCATAAATTGATGTAAACTTCACCACAGTACTGAAGCTATCTAGTTTAGAAAGACTAAACTGACTAGTAGTAGTAGTATTAGTATACTTCAGTTTTTTTGCCTATTTTCGTCTGCTCCCTTTTTAACAAATATCACCACAGCAGGTAGCTCCACATGTTTGATTTCTATGCCAGATGCTCTTCTTGATGGAATCAAAAATGGCTTTGTGTCTCCTCCCGGGATCAAGCCGCGGATGTTTTGCTTTTTAGGCAAATCTGTAACCACAGCTCTATTGAGCCCCTCAGTAACACATCATGTAAAGAGCCAATATCTGATTAAAAACTATTAAATGAAATAGAACTTTATATGCAAGATTTAAATTTCCAGATTATAAAATTTAGCTCGCTGAATCAAAGCTCTTGCTTTGAAATTAATCTGTCATCTTCATTCTCATCCTTCTTCCGTACAGCTTGTGTCACACATATACATTTTTTTTCTGGGATGAAAAATGTAAATTAGTTGAATATTACCAAGCAGACACATTTTTTTGAGTGGCCTTATGTGGGTCATTAGAAAGAATGCAGGTTTAAAGCCCTGTCCATTTTTTTTGGTAAAGTCTATACATAAAAATGCATTACTTCTTTCTAATATTTTGATGACCTTCTCCTGTCTTCATCACAGCTCTTTCAGCCTGACTACACTAAACACTGCAAGCTGTGTGAAATGTGCATTAAAGACTACGACCATCACTGCCTTTTCCTCAACCGGTGCATTGGCCGAGGTAACCACCGCCTGTTCCTGGTCTTCATCCTCTCCATGGTGGCTGCCCACCTTCTTTTTGTTGCCACGGGAATAAGTTACCTGTACAGCAAGATGCCTGGAGGCAGCCACAGCTTCTCATTGTGGCTCACATTGTTAGGTGAGGATTTCTGGGTTGTTGTCATGATGATCATGAATGGACTGACACTCATCTGGGAGGTGTGGCTTCTAACTGAGCAGTTTGATGCTGTCGCCACTGGAACAACCACCTACTTTAAACAATGCGAAAGCGCCGCACGACAGCGGTCACTAGCACAGCGCTGGGTGATAGTGCTGTCATTTCTGATGGAGGGTCGGAGACGGGTGGGCAGCAGACAAGCCAGAGAGGACAAAACTGCCATAGACATTTAAAACTGTCACTCTGACCTTTGTGCAGCTTATTTGAAAACATTTCCAGTATTGCTCAAGTACAAATACTCACTCTTAGTTCCTCTGTGTAAGGTGGTTTGTGGTAATGTCCTTTTTAGATTCAGTAACTTTAATGCCATATCTGGTACTTGATTTTAGTATATCTAATATATTTTGATATTAAATAGGCTATTGTAGATTTGCCAGGACAATAGTTCACAAAGTGACTTGCAGGGTATCTACCACAAATGTAGACATTCGCCTAGTTTTTAGAGACCTCACTGAAAACTCATACTTTAAGAAACAGTGTTTTTATTTTCTCGTTGTTTTATATTGTTTGTGTAAAGTACTCAATATTTCTGACACTGTGTTTTAGCAGCGAGCGTCTACATGAAAGCCTGTGTTTATACTCGTTTTTGTATCCCAGTAATCATTTTTAAATGTCATTCTTTATTGCTGCTCTAAATAAACTTTTGTAAAACTGTAAAACATCCAACTGATCAAAGTTTACTGTGTTTTCATAAAATTAGCAAGTCCAGTGATTAGCTGGAGATAATGGTTAACAACAGACGACCCAAAAGACTTTCTTCCCAACCTAATGTCGTTACCTCTCTAACCTGCTCCGAGTCATTTGTGCCATGACACTTCCTCTGCTCTCATTAATGGGATATGCTTTTTTCATGCCTTCAATTACACACACTCATTTCCTATGTGTCCCTCAGGACTGTATTTCTAGATTATAGATGATATTCCACACACCCCAGAGGCTGGTGTGTCTGGTCTGTGTGAGTGGCCATGTCATGTGACATAATTCAGTGTCTGCTGTACTGCCGCTTGTACATATGGAGTGATCAAGTTGATCACATAAAGGCTTTTTAACCTTCTGTATTCTCTTGTCTTGATTTCATCTCCAGCTGGTTGCCACTTGATATCCCGATTTATTTTATTTATACTGACGATGTTTTTATGCTGTAAGAAAATATGTTTCACACAATTTTCTGACCTGTATTGGAATATTGGAAAACCATTTACAGCGCTTTATTTTGCTGTCTTGTTAGTGATACGAGCAGTACAGTGATGCCATTTAAAGGAGAAACTAATATTATTTTTGTACACAAGTCAGCAGTTTTCACTTCTTCATCGGGCCAGCTCACTTCCTGAGAGAGAGACAGACTAAAAATGAGGACAAGGACAGTGGGAGAACCCCACAGCTGTGTGTTATTTCCCTATAAAGCAGTACCTATCACTGCAGATGCCTCAGACAGTGTGACATTTTTTTTTTTCGCTGCACGGAGAGTCTGGCTCCAGAGAGAGAGAGTCGTCCGGTCTATCCATCCAAGACGACATGGCAAGTAATGCTCGCATGACAGTCTCTATTTCCTTCCCTCTATCACCGTCTGTTCACATCAGCATTCCTGAGAGACAAGTCAGAGGCGTTACTGATAGCAACTATAGTGGTCCCTTTTCTGTGAGCATGTGAATGTCATTTGATTTGTTTCTTGGAGATTGGCTATTAAGCAGAGGACTGAGACTTCAGTATTGTCATTGTTTAGAGCCTGAATGTGCTTGCTTGCTTGTGTTATGGCTCTAGAGATGGCCCCGGTGGAGAAGGATACCTACGGTGCACACAAGTTCAATGCCATGAATCCTAACAGGACTCCATATATCAGTGACAAAGCAAAGGAACTAGCAGGTAAAGCTCAGTTTTTAACTTGTTTTGTGTTGAATGTCACCATATAATACAAGCTGATTATTTATTTTAAGCTTAACTTCATCTGAGCTCTCAAATGAAGTTAAGTAGTAATTTTGTTTTGTCTTTTTCATCAGTGTTTCTGTATCCATCTGTGTGATCCTTGTACTGCCTGTGAGAGTTTAAGCTGTTTCTATGGCCAAAGTTATGTTATTACAAATGCTTCTCCTTCATAAAGTCCTAACGTTTGGTGTCATTTGTAAATAACGGACTGTTACAGAAATCTCAGTCAGCTCTTTCTTCTTACAGTGTCTCTGTAATGTATATTGGTCTCATCCACCCTCTTGATTTCATGATTTGGAGGCTTTTAAACAGACTACAACCTTAGAACAAGCTGAACAGGAACAAGAACATCACACCCTCGAGACTTTTGGTTTTTACCACACAAATTACTGAGTGATTGAGGTAGTTTGGCATTTACTGTCCGACTGTAAATCTCACCCTGAGTGAAACAGGATACTTAATATGAGTGTTTACAATACAGTTTTGTTTGATTTGAACATATGTCCACCCAAAATCTGTTCTGCCAAATGCCTGCGATGGATTATATGGTCAAAGCTTACATACTTTAAAAAACACACACAAAAAACACAGAGGTTTAAAAAGACATTCTTTTAAAATGTTAATGTTAGGGCGGTCCAGTGGTTGGGGATGTTGCCTCCCAGCAAGATTGGCCTCAGTTTAATCTCCTGACAGGGGAAAAGCTTTCTAAGTGGATTTCAGTGTTTTCCACTTTATGTGGATCCACTGCTTTAATGCTTTAGAAAAGTCTAATGGACTTTTCTCCAAAGTCCGAGTGATTGTGACTTAATTTTACTTTATCTGATAATAGCTGTCAGATCAAGATGTTGCCTTACAAACTTCATACACTGACTTGTGGCTGTGGATGATGCACCATCTCTCCTCCCAAGCAGACAGTTTTTTCTAAAGGTTATTAATGGATTTCTAGTTCTTGTCTTGACTTCCTCTAAGTGACATTTTTAATGACATTTTCAGACAGAGGAAATTGAAACCTTTTTATAACTTGTCTCTGATTGTTGTGCATCAATAAGCTTCATTTTTAGATCCTCACCAGGTGCTCAGCTGACTCAGGACCTCAGGGGAGTCAGCGGTAGGTGCTTCTTCAGGTCTGAAGAAATAGAAAAATCGTGAAGTTCTGAAGATGTCCTTAGGAAAAAAAGTTGATGTTGATGAATTTAGAACTAGAAGGATATCCAGACATTTTCACATACATTGCAGTTTTTTTATATGTCTATTCTAAAGTCTTAAAACAGCTGAATAAATGTTACATTTCTAAATGCCTGCTTGTCACAGGGGTTGAATGTATTTAATTCCATTTAAAGATATCAGCAAAACTTCTGAGATTTACAGCTATACGTCGACATCGCGGTGTCACATCTACTTTCACTGCATCATAACACTTAGTGGTGAGACTGATGTCAGTGGAATCAGATATATTGATCTGAGGTTGTACATCAGGGTTCACATGAGCCCATAATCAAATCTCCACAACCAGCTGTGGGGATTGTGAAGACTGTGGAGCAATAGCGAAGCTAAAAACACAGAAAAGGATGACAAGACAGAGGACACCAAGCCAGACGTATTTATAGATGGTGAGAAATTGATACTGAGAGTGTGCAGCAGAAGGCAGAGTGACTGATAAAGAGACAGACCGAAGAGAAAGAGAGGGAGAGAGTAGGCAGGGCTCTAGGTATGTAAGGAACAACAGCGTACTGGGCCAGTGGGACAGAGAGGGGGAGTCAGACGTAAAGGAAAGAGGGGATCCAGAGGAGAGTGTGAGGTTAAGTGTGTGTGTGTGTGTGTGTGTGTGTGTATGTGTGTGTGAGTGTAAAATCAGACAGAGTGCAAGACTGTGAGCCAGGGAGAGAGATGCTCGAAGAGGATGAGGAGTAACAGGGCGAGGCAACAGCGAGAGGAGCCGGTAGAGCGTGTATGTGAGGAATAGTGTGTGAACAGAGGGATGCGGTCATGTCTCTGTGAGAAGGAGCAGTATAGCAACGGTAACCATGCTGAGCCCCAAGATAAAACAGGCACGCCGGGGTAAGCACAGTCCCTCCTCCCTTTCCTCCATCCTTCATCCAGGCTTCATTTTTCTGTCTTGCCTTCCTTTCTTGCTGCTTTCTGCTTCTTTTTTCTTTTCCTTTTTTATTTAACTTGCTGCTGCTGCAGAGCTTTTCATTGTCTATCATCAATATTGTCATTAGTGCTTTCACTGATAATGACATGCAGAGCAGTGTGTCCTTGCATCCTAGTGAGCATTTTACTAGCAATTTGATTCATTTTCTTGCATGATCCTGAGTGTAGTGGCTTCAGCTGTTCTGTGGAGAGCTCACTGAGTGTTAACAGGCTCTACTATAGGGTGATGTAATCTGACATGTCTTCCTCAGGTGATTACACTACCCTTATTCCTAGAAGATTTAATTCTGATGGAGATGAGGCACGTTGTAGTAAGCATCGGTGCTGGGAAGATAATTATCCGTCTCAAAATCACTTGTATTCTGACGTGTGCACCTGAACGCATGACTGTATCTCTGTTCAAGGTTTCCCCCAGCTATTCGGCTGTGGGTTTGTGGCAGGTGACAGAGATCCAATTGGGAGGAATGCGTGACTCTCTGCCCCTGTAAATCCCAACAGCTGACTCTCAAACATAGTTCCTCTAATGCTGGGTAAAATCCATTTGTGACCACAGAAGTTGGGACACCAAATATATGTTCCTCTCACATGATATTGTGAAGATTAATATGGAAGCTGTAAATCAGAGGAACAGCTCCTGCCACCGAGATCATCATGATGCAGTGTATAAATACTTCCTGTGCTCTTCATAGCAAGCGGTTGCTAGATAACACACAGTTTGGCACACTGTTGCAGGTGCCACGGGCAGTTGTGACAGCTGCCACCTTAATTTGAGGAAAAAATTATTATTATTGAAATTGCTGTTCCGATACATCTTCTTCGTGAAGCTTCATTTTTCTGTATCTTTAGGCGAAGATGTTCCTTCGTTTCCCCCCTGGCAGCTGATCACTTGTTCTAGACCAGCCGTAAAAATCGGATCATAAAAGATGATGGGGTGGAGAAGTGCCTCCTCTTTCTCCTTCACGAATACAGTCAGAGAGTGCAGTAGCTGTAGTTGCTTGCCATGTCTTGTGCGCTTGCCATCTCTCATTTGCTGTAATGGTATCCTCCTTTGATTAGATTCCCAGCTCTGCTCTCCACTGACCCTTTTATGCAGCATCTTTTAGGGCAAATTCAAACAGCATCTCAGAGCTGGGTCTGGATCCTACTCTGTTATGCTGGAAGACATTTACAAAACTGTGAATGATGTAGATGAAGCTTCTCTATTATCTGTATAGTTGGATGATTACTGAAACATTTGAGTGGATAACATAAGGGCTTTAGCAAATATTATGTGGTCATTTTGATATACCATAGATTCAAAATTGAGAGGAAGACCATTGTGAACTGAGCTGTGTTTATCATCATCACTAATAAATGTATTATTGCACCCTTATCTCATTCAAATGGTAATGACATATGATACATTTTATATTAATAACTGAATTATTTCAATAATACATAAATAATTTACATTTCAATCATTTAAAGGTTGGAGCAGCTATCCACAAGGTAAAACCTCATAGAATATATTCAAATACCACTACTGTTGCTACCACCACAGTGAGACCTTGTTACTTTAGATTAAACTGTTTATATATACCTTTACAACACTTACAATCGGCTTAAATTGTAAACTACTCAGCGGTGAATAAAATAGTTTCAGTCAGCTTCACTGCAACCAAACATGAAACCAAACAGCAAAACGCTACAGTAATGCACCATTAATAATCTTAACCAGCGTGAGCCCTTTTACTTTTGATACTACGGTGGGCGGATGTAGCTGTCATGTTTGCACCAGAACGTATGACTATAGTTCTGTTCAAGGCTTACATTCACTCAAATACTGCTGAAGATGCTGTACTTTACTTCAGTAATACAATTTTTAAGCTTTACTTTCTATGTGTTTTGTTTTGTTTTGTTTTGTTTTTATATAGAAGTATGAGACACGGTTACATTATATATGCTGTATTTATAAACCTTGATGAGCCTGCTTCAGCTGTCATTTTGGAAATGACTGCTTCACACAGTCATTCTTCTTCCTTCTCAGCAATCATGACTCTGCAAAGGAACGATGTCCAGCAAGGGGAGAAATAGAAATGAGGAGTCCAGACAGAGAGCTGATAACAGAGCGAGAGAAAGAGAGAGGGAGGGAGAGGAAGAGAGAGATGAAGAGAAGAAACAGGAGAGGGAAAGGAAAGAGAGATCTCTGTCCAGGCCCTTAAAGATACCTTCCCTGCTGTCCTCAGCAGAAAGCAAAATGCAATTAACAAGGAAAAAAGATGCCATTGATTTCTCTCTTCTCTCCTCTGCCTGTGCCTTGTGTTTATCTCTCTCTTTTCTCTTGCTGGTTGACTCCCCAGGGATCGCTCTACTGTCACAGTTTTTGCTCCATTCCTTTGGCATACAGATGCTAATATATAATCCATATTTTAATTCCGGCTGTAGCAGTCAAAGCACAGTCTGATCCAAAGCAAAACCTGTCTATGTATAGCAATGAGACTGGAAATAATGAATGCCCTTGTTAATATCTGAAACAAATTAAAACATGTACAGAAATAGACGGGTTTCTTAAAACAAGATGGCTTTGCAGTGAAATGGAGGCATTCCCTTTGTAGGCTGAATTCAGATGAAATCTTGATGCATGGCCCATGCTGTGGGCTTAGCGGTACCCGAGGGAGACTACAAAGAAAGATTTAGAAAATTACTTATCCCGTGTCTTTGTGGAATACTGTCTCTGTCACTCTTTTTCTGATCTCAATGTGTGTACCCATGCAGCGCGGTCCAAAAGCATGGTTCTCGGAGAGTTGACAAGGGTTTCCAGGCCCTGTTCTCCTCTGGATCATGAGAAAGCGCTGAAGGCGGGCTGGCTCAAGAGACAGCGGAGTATCATGAAAAACTGGCAGCTGCGCTGGTTTGTCCTGAGGACCGAAGCTCTGTATTTCTACAAGGATCAGGATGAAAGCAAAGCACAGGTATTGCAAAATAGCACATATGAGATATTGACACCTGTTGCAAGGCTGCTCTGTTATATTCCATCGTATTCCCCCTGAAACATCTGAGCCAACTTCTTGAACTGATCCGATTAGTATTTAGAACCCAAAACTGATCACTCGACTGTGTTTTTCAACTAAAATAAAACCAAATGTGTTTTCCATTCTCTTAAATAGCCAAGTGAAATAAAAGTGACCGTGTGTTTTTTTTAAAAAACCTGTTTGCTAAATGAAATACTTGGTGTCGAGCTATGGCTGGGTAAATATCATCATCTTTAACACAGAAAATCAGCTCCATTAAGACCTCCCCACAGTCTCCATTAAAGCCATAGCGTGTTGTTACTGCCCTGACACATACACTGATTATGTGGTAACTACCTACCCTGTGGTTGTGTCTGAAGCACTTAGTTTTTGACCTTTGACCCTATCTGTGCTGAAAGGATCAAAAATGCTAGTACATCAGGAAGCACCAGTAGGATAAGTAGATGAAGAGATGTTTCCCTGAGTCATTCCTCCCTCCATCATCATTGCCTTCCTCTGTTGGACAATTGCCCAGAGTCCCGTGTACTCAGCGCTCCATAATATTTAACATTCACTACACGCTCTTGTCCAGAACCTCTGATATCTCACACCTTCCTCGCCTTTCTCCGGCAGGGTTGTATTCCTCTACAGGGTAGTCAGGTCAATGAGGTGCCTGCCAATCAGGACGAGCCTGGCCGCCACCTTTTTGAAATAGTTCCAGGTGAGTTGGCACAGTGACAGGTCTGTTATATAAGGAAACAAGTAAGTAAATAAGCCTTGTTCAAGAGATGCTGAACAATCTGTTTAGCATCGAGTGCCAAATAGAAAGCTTCGCGCTTGGCTCCCTTTAGATTTTTAGGTCAAACTTTATGTTTTACCTAGCGGTACTTTTCTCTGTGTTGCTTAAAATTGTGATCAGACTATACATGCAGCAAACCTCTGTTTAACCTGTGCTGATCCAAGTATCTCTTGTACCATCTGGTAGTTTTAGATGGTCACAGTGAAGAATGATTTTAGGATATTAAGATGCCTCCCTGATGTCATTGTTCAAAATGTCACTATATATAGATATACATAAATCATGCTTACAATGAGCTTAAAGTGCAATGAATTCTAACAGATAAAAGTACCCAGCTGTAAATAAATGTGCCCCACTGCAACTAAACGCAAAAGCAAGATCGTCCAGTAATGCATGCATTAATAATTAATGTAATCAGAATATAATGTAGCCCGGACTGGGGCCATTTTCGTACACAGTGAGCACTTTTACTTTTGATACTGATAATGCTAAATGCATTCACTAGGTGTATGTTTGAGCCACTGTACTCTATGTAGATATTACAGTTTTTACTTTGCTCATTCTAAGGCTTCATATATCACGATGTGATAAAAATAATAATAATCTGATCCTTAACGAGGTCTAAAACCATTTCAATACAACCTGAAGTGAACAACAACAACACATACATATTACATGATTATTTCTTTAACCAAAATGAATCCAAAATGCAAAAGCAGTGTATAAAAACTATGTGATTCACATTGACATGATCTTGTAAAACCACTTTTAGCAATAATAACTTCACGTTATTATTTCTTGTATGATTTTACCAGTGTCCTAAATTATTGTCGAAGAATTGTGTCCCACTCTTCTTTACAACATTGCTTCAGCTCATCGAGGTTTGTGGGCATTCATTTGTCCACAGCATGCTTGAGATCCCTCCGCAGTATTTCATGGTTGAGGTCTCGACCTTGACTGGGACATTTCACACTTTGATTCTTTTTATTTTCAACCATTTTCTTGTAGATTTGCTGCTTCATCTAAGCTTTATCTTTCAGATTGATGACCTCACATTTGACCTCAGGTCCTCTGGCTGCAAAATAAGCCCAAATCACAATCCACCACTGGGCTTGACAGTTTGTGCTAAAATGCTGTGTTTGATTTTGTCTGTCCAAAGAAGGTTTTTAACCCTCCTAAGCCAAGCTGCAATGCTCTTTTTGGAAATAAGATGCTTTTTATTGGCAACTGTTCGGACAGGTCATTCTACTGTCATGAACTTTAACTTTTAACATGCTAACTGAGGCCTGTAGAGTCTTATCTCTTAAGGTTTTTGTTTGTTTGTTTTCAGTTTCTCTGAGTATTTCATGGTCCGACCATTGGGTGAATTTACTGGGACTTCGACTTCTGGGGAAGGCTGGCAAAGGTCTTAAACGTTTTCCCCTTCGGAATAATCTTTCTAACTGTAAAATAATAGACTTCAAATTGTTTGGAAATCAACAATTGCATCTCTAAGATCATTAGTGACATATTTCCTCCTAGGCATTGTGTTGGTTAATATCTGAATCCTCCACAGAAGCAAACTGCCAAACATCTACTTTCTAGATGCTCACTGTCTGATGATCAGGAAATTAAATACATTTGATCAGCAGTACCTGGCTCTTACTTACCTCCTTAATTCCTATTAAAGTAGTAAGGGTGCACTTAGTTTTTGACACACTGCCTCTGCATTATGGCTTAGCACGTGTTAAATAAATAACAACACAGTTTTGTAGTTCATCTGAGGTTGTATTTACATAATTTTAAGACATGCAGATTCTTTTTTATCATATCTAGATGCATAAAATCCCAATTTAAAAGGGGGTGTACTTTCTTTTTACCATGAACACCTTCCTGCTGCTCAATGGAAAAATAATATCCAAAAGTACTTTAATTTTTTTATGGAGTACTTTACTTTTGTTTATTTACCACCTTACATAAAATCAGCTGTTTCATTTCTTTTTACAGAAGCATGAATATCAAATTTCCATTGGAATATAAGTGGATTTTTTTACCTCATACATTCAATTTAGGAAGCTGTTCCAGAAATACATAAAACACATTTATTTTAGGAAAATAGCTGGCAATAAAAATGTAGAGTTTGTAATAAATGGTTTATTATGTGCAAATACACTGCCCTCAGTCTCATGTGACCTTGTAGGAAAAGACTGTCTAGTTGAAAAAAACAGTGTGAAAACACACGTGAGGAAAGGTCCAGGACAGAGAGAGAAAAGAGTGAAAAGCATGGTGCAGTTGCTGGTGTCCCATGGGAAGCCTTCTCTTTCTGGGTTGTTTGTCTTTCACACACAACACACTATGCACCACAGTGCAGGACTTAGCAATGAATGCGGGTACTAATATGTATTCTCCACAATGAGCCGTGTGCAATCCTTGCTAAACCCCCTTTTCAAATCCTGTGTTTTGTATTGCTTTTTCTAAAATATGTGAGTTAAGTTTTATGCTTTTATCTCTGCTGAGTATTTCCACCTCTTCAAAGGCAAAGGGGTACAGCGGGAGAGAATTCCACATAGGGTAATCAAAGCTGTGCTGAAATGAACTAAATGTCAAACTGAAATGTCATCCCGGGTGGCATCAAGCTGTGTTCACCCAGAGGAAGAAAAGGCAGAGCTGCATGATTGTGTCTTTGTACTTTACAGGGGCGCTTGAGCTAATGAGGTTATTGAGAATACTGATATTGATGTTAGCAGCTGGATCTGTAAACAAAGTAATTCTGCAAAGTCACTTGCAATCTAATTTGCAGAGGTGCTATCTGTTTTGTGTTTGATTCCATATGATTAATAGTGAATTTGAAATGTGGTAGTCATTATTCCATAGGGACCAAGACAAAATTGAAGCATGGCTTTCTTTTCAGCAGGGGCTGGAGAAAAGGATCGAACTGGTATAAGCCATGAATCATTCCTGCTGATGGCCAGCTCCCAGAGCGACATGGAAGAATGGGTCAGAGCCATACGTAGAGCTATATGGGCTCCACTTGGTGGAGGTTTGAGTCTTTAAAATGTCCTTATATAGACACACATGAACACAGAAGGGTCTGCATGCCTTAAAAAAGGGATACGGGGTTTGCATAAGAAAATTTTTGAGCTATTAGTCACATGAATTTCTTGGTTTTGTGACTGAAGGTGTCTTTGGGCAGCACCTAGAGGAGACAATGTTGTATGAATCCCAATGTGGCCCTCAGAGACTAGTCCCTGTGCTGGTTGAGCAGTGTGTATGCTTCATCCGTGAAAATGGACTCAAAGAGGAGGGCCTTTTCAGGGCCCCCGGACAGACCAATCATGTTAGAGAACTGCAGGATGCCTTTGACCGCGGTGAGAAGCCAGTGTTTGACAGGTGAGGCAGTGGGAGGGGGAATTTTATCCACAACAGTATGCTAAGCCATTATCTGTATGGAATAGTACTCTATATTGTGCAGTCCTTTTCTCTTTCAGTTCCACAGACGTCCACACAGTGGCATCACTGTTAAAGCTGTACATACGAGAGCTGCCAGAGCCTATAATCCCATTCTCCAAATACACACAGTTTCTCTCTTGCGCTCAGCTTCTTACCAAGGATAAAGAAATGGTATTGAATTGTCTACTTAAGACTTTACTGGTACATTTCAAAATCTGTTCTTAGCAATAAACATCTACTTTTTTCCAAGGGTATTACAGAGCTCGGCAAACAGGTGAAATCACTTCCTCAGGTCAACTACAACCTCCTTGAGTACATCTGCAAGTACGTAAAGTGTATCTTGTCACCTACATATATATATATCAGTGCTGATGTCATTGTGATGGGACTCATTATTCTGCCTTCACGGCTTCACAACTGATGATTTGTCAGCCTAACAAAACCAGAGACATTCATTACACCCACATTGCCTTCATCAGGGGAAGTGACATCACTGTGCATAATTGCATATCTTCTCTAACTCCTTACATTATGGAAAAAAAATCCCACGCACCAGTCACAATGAGACCTCTCAATCATCCGACCTGATTATTTTTTAAAGCCAGCTTTAGCAAAGCTTAGCACTGATGATTATATGAAAATAAGTTTTGCTTTTGGTTGTGTCTGTTCAGGTTTCTGGATGAGGTGCAGTCTCACTCCAATGAGAATAAGATGAGTGTTCAGAACCTGGCCACTGTGTTTGGACCTAATATCCTTCGGCCCAGAGTGGAGGATCCAGTCACCATGATGGAGGGTTAGAGAGCACATCGATCTTTGCTAATTTAATGCAAATTTGTGAATAAAAGCATGAATTTCAATCAGTGTGTACAAAGTTTCAAGATAACTTGAGAAATTTGTTGTATTTTTGTTTGCCATTCTAAACAGGAAGTACGCAGGTGCAGCACCTAATGACTGTGCTGATTAGTGAACACTCACGACTTTACCAACGTGAGGAGCCAGAAACAGAGATTAAAGTTCCCATACAGCGCCAGGAGAGCCAAAGGTGCAAGGTGGAATGGCTTTCACAAGAAGACCCTGACCACCCACATCCCTCAGGGACAAGCTCCAAAATGCCTAACGAAAAAGCCCAACCTTCCACTTCTTCTACAGACATTAAAGTAACAGCAGTGAGCCCTGTTACACTGGACAAGGGTGAGGAAAGTCAGACTGAAGGGAAGAGCAAAAGCAAGACAGAGGAAGACATCAAGACTGAAGGAAAAGTTGGAAGCGATGCAGCTGTTAGCCCTAGCAAACAGGCTAAAGCATTGCCTTCCTGGAGATCCACCTTCAAGGGCAGTGCAACCTCAGGTGGGCCAAGAGGGAAAATAGGGGGATCTGCAGGGGATGTGTCGGCTGCCGGGGGGAGCAACTGGTTAATGAATGGTCTGTCATCCCTCCGAGCACACAGACGTACCACCTCATCTGGGGAGAGACTAAAAGACTCAACTGTATCTCTAAAGGATTCAACCCTCTCCCTTAAAGAAACTACTCTTAAAGACTCTCACAGAGACTCTGATGAAGATTCTTCTCGAACATCCTTGTCTCACAGAGCTCTCCACCAATCCCACAGACTGTCTGCTTATGACAACGTGGCCCCCTCCAGTCTAAGTCTACCTGCTGACACTTCGTCCATCTGGACGTCTTACGAAATTTCATTGTCTGAGCCAGAAGGGAGTGATAAAGCAACAAAATTAGAACCGAGTCAAGAGAGGCCCACACAGTTGAAGGACTGTGCAAATACTTTGGATCACAGTCCAAGCTGCAATGAAGATGATGATCTTGCAGAAACAAATGAAGATGCCACAAACAAGGTGGCCCAGCTCAAGCAGGAACTGAAGAAACAGAGGGCGAGCTATGAAGTCCGTATCCGCAAGTACGAATGAGTCATTTGTCATTCTGTTTAGAATAGCCATTCAAAATCAAAATGTATTATTTATTTATTCATTATTATTCATACATGTAATATTTATTATTAATTATATTTATTTCATTTGAGGTTGGAAGAGTCCTGTTCCAACTACCAGTCCCAGATAAACCGCCTCGAGGAGGAGCTAGACCAGGAGAAGAAGAAGTTTCACATGCTGGAGATCCGACTCAGGAACTCAGAGCGGGCTCATCAAGATGCAGAAAATCGCAACATTCTCCTTCAGCAAGAGATGGAGGAATTCTTCAAAACCCTCGGAGATCTAACTACAGGAGCAACACGGACCAAATAGACCAGACCAGCCTGCCTTCATCTGGTCCAACAGTGGAGGAGGAGCTCAGTTACTGGGACGCCCAACCAGCCCCAAAGCTTTGAAGACCAAATACCTCTAGCGCAGTACTAATTGCCATCTTTTAGTACAGCTCTCTTGTGCCTACACTGACCAGTGCCGGTGCCAAACAAGAACTCCTCTGGACCAAGCACCTCTTATTTGTCATTCCTTGCTGTTATATACCATAGGTCATTTAATTAGCAATTGAAATTTCCTTGTAAGAAACCAGAAAAGGCCTTACTAAAAATTATGAGGTACATAATACATAGATACGTTATTGTTGATGCTGATATTCTAGAAAGAAAGGTAAGCTTTTAGTAAAAGAAAGAATAATGTGAGACGTTAAAATTCAACTCTTTTATTTGCAGGAGTTGAAGGTTGACAGTTTCCATTTTCTGATGTATATATTTGGTCTGTTAGTGAGGCAAGTGACCTTCCCAAAAGACACCATAAAAGGTTAACTTGTTGCTGACAGTGTTTGGCCAATCAGAAGAATGCATTGTACCAGTAGTGCTGAATGGCTCTTTTTCCCCCCCACGTGTACCTGCACTAATATCAGATTTACTCAGAGGCAAAATCCTGCTTAGTCTCTTCTATTGGTTTTATTTCTAAGGACAATGAAGGAGGAGCAAAAAAATTAATAAAAATAAAAAGTTGAATTGTGGCCAAGAGTCAGGACAGCGTCACATTCCCCAAAGTGCATTTTGGGAGCTGATGCTAGGGGTTACTGCCTGGAGTGCCCTACCATGAAAAAAAAAATCAGGCAAAAAGGACATTTTGGGAATTTGAGCCTTACAAAAAGTTATCCTGGCAAAAGCAAATGTCTGTTTCCCAACTCTCTGAAAGCATAAATACAGTGCAATCTACAGTAAAATGTACAGATCTGTCACTAACTTTACTAATCCATGAACTATACTGCACAGAAAACAAAATGCATATAAATAGTGCTTCTGGATTAAATGTACATTACATACAATGCATCCTAGCTTGAAATAAACAAATAAATAAATAAATACAGAAAACAATACAGAAAAAAATATATACTTTTTTGCATTTCTTTCAAAATGATGTGTGCCAAGATACTGTTTCTTCACAAACATGTTTGAATGAGTGCATGTGTGAGGTAGAACTCAGAAAGATGCACCACAGAAGAGAGGAGCATCGGCGATGGAAGAGAACTAAAAATCATGGAATTGAGTAAGGGCACTTAAATTAAATATCTTAAATATCAGACAGCTGTAGATAATATCAGACAGTAGGATAAAGTGACTAATTTAGACTTGGTGTCTGGTGATGTCCCCAAAACAGCACTCAATCTAGCCAGTAGGGTTGTTACAGCGCTCACAGTAATCATCGACTCATTCTACATTTCTACTCGCTCTCTTTTCATCCAGCTCTTGCTCATCCAACAGACCGTCAACTACAAATTACATCTAAGTAAAAGAACTAGTCAGAATACAATCAGTTTACAGTACGCTATAGTAACAAAAAAAAGGTCAGTGTCAGGGCATTGACCGTTAGACTGTTTGCTATAAATATGCTAACTTGGATGCAGCAAGGGGCACTTTCTACAAGATGAGGAACAATATCAAAATAAAATCATCGGTTTGCATCAAGATCCAAGATCAAGTGTGCTATAGTTTACTGTTAGACAGAATTAGTGTTCATTCAAATGCCCCACCCAACCCACCCCCCACCCAAAAAGAAAAAACTATACTAACTATACTATATAAAAATATACTCAACATAATGGTAGTGCTAACGGTATGGCATCTGAATTTGTAGTACTAGCTAAAAAAAGAAGAAAAAAAAATCAGATCCGTCTCTTTCATAACATACATCACAGTTTCACATCAAAACTCTCTGCAGCAAAAATACAGTAATAATGATACAATTGCAAACCACAGTCATTTACAGCTTTATATGGGGGGGACAATCTGTACATTAAAAAGCACGGCTCTACAAACTAACATGACAAGTTTCATTGGCCTAAACCCTCTCCCATCACACACGCTGATGAGAAAGGACATTTCCGCGTTGTTCGCGTGTATGTGCACCGCGTGTCTAACGTTATCTGCAGCAGGCCAGCGCGCCCAAAGAGGTGTGACCGTCTAAGCTGCTGTCTGTTTCCGAGGTCATGGTGGGGTCACTGCTTGGGTCAGTGGGCTCTGTGGACATGGACGAGATGTCGTTGGCCGAAGAGGAAGAGGAAGATGTGGGCTGAGGAGGGCTGTCAATCACTGCTGCACCTGTGCTGCGAAAAACACACATCAACGCCTACGTTTCGTCAAAAATACACAGGTTAGTGATATTTTCTGGTGTTTTACAAGAAAATAAGCTACTTTCTGCTACAAATGATTTATATTAGGATGGGACTGGGCAAGCAGGATGTGCATCATTTACTTTGGCTCGGGAGGTTAAGTGGGTCATCCCACTCTCTTCAGCTCGTACTGTATAGCCCTCTAAGAGGTCAGTAAGACTAGAAAGCCAAGATATATCAGTGCAGTCCATCCTGATGTCTCACTGGCTTTACTAATAAACCATTTGTGCATTACTCAGTCATGCACAGAGAGTGGGTGTCTGAATCTTATGAAACTACAACTTGTCTTGTTATCTGATAAACAAACATTATGTGAAAAAAAAATATTGCAGATGAATCCTTTCCACCTTCTTATCTCCCTAAGTTCTCAAGATCACTCACCTAAAGGAGACGGCTGGCCTCTTATAACTCCGTTCCTTTTCCATTCCTCCCATTCACTCACTTCCTTATAAATCAGCTCTGCAAAAAAAAGGAAATTTGTTTTCATTCAATCTGGTGGGAGGGAAAGAGGAATCATCATATGCTTTCCCGTATAGCTGGAGTGTACTGCATACTGTACGGTCCAAATAGCAACATGTTACTAATTTGGACTGGCTGTGCTGGTGTGACCCTTCTAAAAATGATTGAGGGGTCATTATCACCTGGCAGGGATAAGGATGAGCTCATCCTGCTGCATAACTGAAAGTGATATTTACTCACAATCTTAAGTCCTCTCATGCCCAATAGAGTCAGGTTTCCCACAGTGGAAAACACTAACTGAGAGGCTTTAAAAAGGTGTCTAAAGTCACTAAATACACCATCTGGCAGCCATGGCAAAGATGCAGAGCTTCACCTGATGTTTCTTTGCATTTATACAGTCAATCCTGCTCTACTGGATCTCTTTGGATATGTTTTTTTGTGCTTTATTTTAATAGAAATTGATTAGGTCGCTTCATCACCATTCATAACATCCTTATCACAAATTCTGACCACCTGGTAATTTGCCACAGCGTGCACATCATACTAAGTATCACTTTCAAACATCATAGCTTTCTGGTTCACTTCTGTGTGGCTTCTGTCTGGCAGGTAAATAATAAATTAAGAGTCAAACATTTACAGTCACAGGAAGCTGTCTAACCTTTCCACTCTTCCACGGTGTGCTCCCGTTCATCCAGCTGTTTGTCTGGGATCTTTGGTGGGGGCTGAGAACGAAAAAAATGGTTTAAATGGCACGTTGGTGGTACAAGAGTGATGCCAAGTTTCCACTGAAAGTGATTAAAATCTCATGTAACACATTCAAGAAACACGCAGTATCGGCGATCTACTTACCGCTTCCACTTCAGCTGGATCATACCAAACGTTAATATAGGGGTGCTGCAGGGCCTCGTCTACCGAAATACGCTTGGAGGCGTCAATTACTAACATCTTGGATAAGAGATCTCTAGCTTGGCTTGCTGTGGGGGATTAACAAAAAAAAATGATGGCAATTAAGATCCCGTGCTATTGATCACAAGGATGTCATTTGATGAATCAGTTATTGGTTGTTTAAGTCATGACAAGAAACACCACCTTTCAGTTTGTTGTGATCAGAGTCGGCAGGGAAGAGAACATCTGGGAAGAGTTTCTCAAAGCTGTATCCAGCATAGCGGGGCCTGTTTTCTACGTACGTTCTTACTGAATGGTTCAGCTTCATTAGAAAGTCCTGAGATGGAGTGCCTAGCTGCTCAATTACCTTGTTCCACTGGTCGATGTCTGAAGCGTAAATGTTAAGGGAAAAGGCCACATACATACGCTCCAAAAGACCATAAGGGCAACATGACATTTAGCTTTCTTTGAGGTGCAAACATTAATAGCTCTACTCACATATCTGCACACAGGATCTATGGTGGCATGGCTATTCACTTCTTTTCTATTCAGCCAATAAATAACTATAGTGTGTACTCTCTCGCCGGCTACCACCATTTATTATCTAGATTTGCCTGCATTTTATCTCGATATGTGGAAGCAGCAAAGGAATGACAGAGGTAATTGTTGGTGGAATGGCGGAGTGAAAAACTCTCGGGATGGTGGTGGATCTCTTCACACTAGATGAAGTGATGACACAGTGATAAATCAATGATGGGGAAGGATACGATCAGTGCCAGGGAACAACACACTTCCCCTGATCATCTCAGCCACAATGCATCCCACTGACCATACATCCACTGGAGGTGGACATTTAGATGGCAGGGAGGTGGACATGCAAACAAAAACGGTGAAGAGAAGGGAAAAAAAGGTCACAAATGAACAAAAATAAAACAAAGTGAGAAGAATGTAAAACGGAACAGAAGAGGTGCGGCGATTAGAACAGAAGCGAAGCCGCGACAGCCGGATGTGGGTGAGCTCGAGTGGGAGAAAGCATTGTTGAACAGACAGTTAATGACGTGATGATGAAACAGAGAAAAATCTGACAGAAACTTTATAAAAGACTGTTAAAAAAACGGCGAGGAAGAATTTAAAAGACACAAGGATACAGTCCCTTCCTGGGAAAAGGATTTTATGGCGAACCATTTCCGCTAGTATGCAGCCCACTGACCATATGTCCACTGAACAAAGCCAATAAGAGGTAAGGAGAATGCACAGCAACAGGTTAGTTATATATAAAAGGTGAGTTAGCAAGCAATTTCCCTTTGTGTGAAGAAGCATGCAGCTTAAAGCAAGCAAGATTTATCTCTAAAGCCTCATACTATGGTGCAACGGAAGTTCATTTTTTTACACTGAAAATCTAAAAAGGCAGACGGTGTAGACTAATAAGATACAGCACAAAGGAAATCACCCACCATTGGCTTGGTAGCCCATGCCCAGGATAACCTCTGGTGCTCTGTAGTACCGTGTAACTACATACGGTGTCATCAGGAGGCCCGTCGCAGCTGTCCGAGCCAAGCCGAAGTCTAAAATCTTTAGTGTGCAGTCTGACTTGACGACAATATTACTGGGCTTGAGGTCCTACAGAGGAGCAAACAAGCAAAAAGGCTTAGAACCTCCTTCTCCGTTTCAACAAAAGGCAGACGTGTTTACTGAGATGCTTTCCTCACTTTCATATAAATCTCATGGCAACAGGCTGATGTTTCATGCTAAGGAGAAAATAATGCTTCTTTCTTGAACAATGTTTGATCAATACTCGTGTCGGTAAGCGGCAATTGTCAGGTATCGGTGCCACAAGCACACTTGGCTGCATGTTTCTTGCAGCACTGATGCGTTGCTCTTGTAAATCACAGCGCATCCATTCATTTCACACCTGCTTCTCACTGATCCATATGAGAAAATGATTCAGCTTCCATCGTCAGAGGAGGTGAGAAGTCTGTATCAGCTTACAAGAACGGATAGAAAATCAGGATTTTGTTCAAAGATGTTTTATTAGGAATGTTTGCTCTGTCATTTAGTAGCTATAACAACATATGCTTTATAATAACAATATAATTATGAAGTAATCCGATTTCTGTTGGGGTTTAGTCATTAAAACTGTATTGAAAGACTGCATTCACCACTTAAAGGCGTGCCGGATGACCGTTTGCCCTAACACCTCAGCGTCAAGTATCACAGCAGGTTTAACAGGTCAGAACACTCCCTGGCATTAGTGTGTGTGTTCATGGCCAGCTGATGCTTACCCTGTGAATGATGCCCGCAGCATGGAGGTGTTTTATTCCGCACAACATCTGATAGAGCAGATAGGAGAGCCTCTCGTGGTCTAACTCCATCTGTATGACCTGGCACAGGTTGGCATCCATCAGCTCCATCACCAAGTATCTGATGGAGCGGAAACCATTTACAGTTTAAGCTAAAGAGGCATTTCAAGAAAACACGTGACAGGATTTATTATATTTAGATTGTACACTGCCTGTGTAACTTGATACTTACACATCTTGGAATTCTTCGAATGATTTTTGTGGTGTAAATACATTTAACAGACCAATGATCTGCGGGTATAAAGTTGCATTCATCAAAATCGTGGCATTTCAAAATAAAATACAACTTGGGTCGCACGCACACTCAAACACACTGAAACCATTACAATGTCTCCTACTGGTGAAAAGTATCTGAGTACTTTGCCCACTTACATTTTTGTGATTGACACATTTCATTAGGACTAGCTCTCTGTACGCCCTCTTGGCGTGGGTCTGATTTTGAAACGGCCGGCTCAGCTTCTTGATGGCAACATTTCTTTCAAGGATTTGGTCGTAAGCAGAGCTGAAGAGCACATAAATCAGCATAAATGGGTGTAAGACATGATAAAAAAATAACGATACTCAAGTTCAACACCTTCGAGGTCTGAGCTTGTAACATAAAGTGGCACAATTTACAACTGATGTGGGCTTGAATTTTAGTTTTATCAGTAACAGAAGGTGTCATTAAATTAGATTGTCGTGGACTAATGGAAAGAGTGACCGCTATTTCTCCAAGCAGCTGTTGACTGAATAAGAATGAGGCTGAACCACTCACCAGACGATACCCTGTGCTCCTGATCCAATGGGTCTTAAATTCTGGTATCGCTTCAGCACGGTGAATGTTGAGTCCCCCACATCGACGCTGTAGAACTCCTTTTCTCTCTTGTTTTTATTCATGGTGAAATCTTTGATTACTGCCTTCTGTGCATCCAAAAATGTCCTCTGTGGAGACGGAGACGCGTTTAAATATTTTGCAGAGCCAGAACTACACAATAGATATCCCACTTGTCCTTCCCTGCTCCAGAGAAAGCAGATTAGGAGTAAAGGAGAAAAGAGAGTGCTGAATTTCACACTAAAAGCATTGCGGGCAATTCCTCATCTCAGCAAACTCTGAAACGCACCAAGACGGCAGATTTGATATCGTCAGCCGTGGTGGCAGAACAGCAGGCCGCGGGGAGGTCTACTTCATCATATGAAGCAACTCAGAGAGTGACTCTATCACATGGAAAATCAAGCCCGGTGATAATTCCGCTGAGTTTGGACCCCAGCCCAGGAATCCAGCTCAGTTCTACAAGCAGGTCCTCCACGGGCACATGTTAACTGGGTCAGGTTCCACCATGAGACTGCGAGCCCAGATAATACACAACACATGGATGCCGACTGGTGCGCACGATGTTCATCAAACTGAAACGCCTAAAACCTAAAAAAGGAGAAAAACTAAGCAGCTTCCTTTCACTTTCTTCAGTTCTTACATAAGTGACATAATCACCCTCCCCATTCTCATTCTTCCACTCTTCCGACAGACAGTCCATATGAGGGATATAATTGCCAGAATGAAGTGAGTCAGCTCTCCTTCTGTTCCTCCAACGTCACAAAGACGTCCATAACATCCACCTCCCTCACAACATGAAAATAGACATGCTGCTTCTTTTTATATTCCAGACCGGAAGACAATTGTGCTCATCCAAGTTATGACGGCTTAAACGGCACCGCTGTTGGTATGTAGCGATGGCCGTGATATGAATAGTTATTAGCTGCACATATGACGGATGATCTAAGCCATTATTTTTTGCAGTAATGGCTATCTGTGATGATAATTCGGGCCAGATTATTACAGTGAGGAAATTGCACTTGATATCTTCTTGTGCCCTATATTCATACTTGGTCACACACTGTGTTAATATCAATGTCCCTAATGTGAAATAACCGGTATTGATGCCTAGAACTGCACGTGGCAGCAGCAAATTCCCCTAAAATCAATTGCCTCACTGCTAGATTGCAGTTATGTGTCAGCTGCAGTATTTATAAGGGTTGCAGCAGCCACATTAGTAGTCTCATGCAGCACTCAAGAAGCTGGGAGTTTGGACGGATTTAAAGGCATGCAGAGTGCTGCGAATCATCGAGCAGCCCCAGGCTTTCTGCAAAAGCACAAATACAGCAGGTCATTCACAGAGTTCACTGCCTTCTAATGATTCACCATTTATTTTCTATAAAAAGAAAAAGTTGCTTCACTCTATCGATTTAACAAATAGCTTCCAAAGTCTATACTTCATTCAGTCAGCTCCTAGCGATACATATAAACATGAACACAAGAAAACCAGCATTTGCAATTTACCACAGCAGAATACAATCTCCCATTGTCCCAGCTTACATGCATCACTCATCAACAGACACAAGGGATATGTCAGCCATGTACATGTTTATTAGAGTTTGCCTCGTGGACACTTTTTGTCATATAGCAACCTTAAAATATGCTCAATCAAAAGTTTAGACAACCTGCTTTCCAGCGCATACGCGCAGAGAATGTACGGAAAAAGACTACAAGAAGAAAATGACCGCGCTGCGCCTCAGCGATACACATTAATAACAGAGACCGAGTGAAGGACCGCTATTATTCATCTTCAACCCATGTCAGAGTGTTAACCTTGGACACACGACCCCTCTGCCTTGTCCAGTCGATGGCAGAGATAGCTGACGGTGATAATAACGGCCACATCGCGATATGACAGCCAGGCCCTGATTTTGACACAGTCGGTGATGACACCGGTCGGCTTCTCCCTGAATCTGTGAGCGAACCGTACACGGACTATCAGACTTTGACGACATTTAAAACAAACAAGAGGGATTCTGTTAATCAGTGAGGCTACAATGTAACACAACAGCCGCTCGGTGAAGCGGCGTGAACGTAGCCACTTGTGACCCTCCCCCCACGACCAAACAATAAGCACGTCTGAGGAGCGGAGGTGCGAATCCTCCTCTTACCTCTGTCATCAAATCATCAAACTATCGATCCCCCGGCTGCTCGTTCAGCGGTGAAACGTTCCGGGGCTGCGGGCTATTTGTTTATGCCGCCGCTGAATGATCATTTATTCGGCTGCGCGGCTTAAAAATACATGACCTCACCAAATTTATTGCCTACGTTTCCATCTGACTGCCACTGACAGGCCGGGACGCGCAGTGCGCACGGGGCATGCGTCCCACCAACAAGACGTCACTCGTGCACAGAGACACACCCACCTCCTCCTCCTACATCCATCCTCGCTTCCGCTTATGTATCCAGCTATTTAAAAATAGTTTTGGCCAACTTCCGTTTGAAAAATATATTTATTCTGCATGCTTTATACTCGTTATGAACACAGTGGCAGTGCCGAAAATTAATAAATATTCTATTGTTAAGGGAAATTAATCAGAGCCCTAAAAATAATGATCATACTTCCAGTCAACAAAGCTCAGCAATGCAGAAATGTGATTTCCAGCTTTCAGTTTGTAATGAAAAGTGAATAATCAAAGTGAATGTCATACAATTTACCCACACAGCCATAAAGACAGTGTAAGTTCCAGGCTGTGTGGATCACTGAACACACAGGTCAGACAGAATAGTGTCCAAAACAAAACACCTTGGAAACAGATCCCGACCTCTTCCTAAAACTGACCTTGTTGCAAAATCCTTCACAGGGGTATGACGTGAAGGTATGAAGTGAAGCTTGGAACAGCTTCAAGCAAAGGGAATTCATAGTTTTTTATACTGTTTTCCCTCCTTTGTCAAGTCTGTTAGGTTATTCGGATATTTTTAATAGTCTAGAACTGAAGATATTTCCTTTAATCAATCAATCTATCTATCTATCTATCTATCTATCTATCTATCTATCTATCTATCTATCTATCTATCTATCTATCTATCTATCTATCTATCTATCTATCTATCTA